>NW_017306665.1:649381-655387 GCF_000935625.1 Nanorana parkeri
CTAACACCTGATCCCCCATTTACACCATTCACATCTCAGCCCCCATTCACATCTCAGCCCCCATTCACATCTCACCCCCCTATTCACATCTGAGCCCCCATTCTCATTTATGACACTTTGTCTATGCTACAAAAATGCATTGTCATTTCTTATTGTAAAACAATTATTTTCATCACTCCACATTAAATCCTCTGTTCCAGTAAAATCACAGATTTGCTGGTGCGGATAATGTTTATTCCACCTTGTCCTGATACAGCCTTTAATTATATATATACATGGGCGCAGCTAGTGATCATTATACGTACATGTCACAATTCCTGTACTTGCAGATTATGACTTTACTGCTCCTCTTCAGGGCTTGCACTGTGACCACATCTGATCCATCCCGGTTCCTTGAAAGTAAGAGTGTCACTGAGCAAGTCTTTCCAGCTCAGGCAATTCACACTCCGGGGTGCAGTCATTTTCTACAGCGTTTGCTGCTTTAGTTAAAGCACAACTGAGGTCATGAAAATAGATATGCAATCATATACACATTACACTCAGAACCGTCTTCCCTGCACTTTCCTGTAACAGTACTTGTGCATGGTGTCTACATATGAATGTACAGTCCTATAGACACCAGCAGGGGTGTAGATAGACCCTGACACCCAGGGCATGAGCCCGGGTCTTCTAATGAGTGCCCCGGCCGGGTCTCTTTAAGATATGTAGATCATACATTTTATGTATAATGCAGTTTTGGAACAGTTTGCAAAATCCCTATTTTTTGGTTACTATATTCATATTTCTTTTTTTCTTTCAATTCATTGGCTTTTCCTCTGCACACCGAGCACAGGGAAGTCATTTGCTCAGCACTGCTGCCATTCAGAGAACGGTTTGTATTTTTTTCAAGGAATAAAAGGTGTTCTCTGATTGAATGAGGTGGAAATCGTGGCACACCCTCTCTGAATGGCGGCAGTGGATAAGTGATATCTTTTATTGGTTAAGGATGCAAGCTTTTGGGATATCTTACATCCCTTTGTCAAGTGGCGAATATTGTGGGGGGAGAAAGCTTACAACTTCAGTAACTTTAGTGTCACTTACCTTCTTTGCTGCAGCGATGCCAGGCTTCCCCTCTACCTTCTGCTGCCCAGACTAACCCTTTACCTGCATACCCACCAAGTCTCTGCCTGCTGCCTGGACTGACTCTTTGCCTGCATATTGACCATGTCTCTGCCTGCTGCCCAGACTGACCCTTTGCTAGCATACTGACCATGTTTCTGTCTGCTGCCTGGACTGACCATTTGCTAGCATACCGAACACATCTCTGCCTGCCGCCCAGACTGACTCTTTGCCTGCATAACGACCATATCTCTGCCTGCTACCTGGACTGCCCCTTTGTCTGCATACTGATGATGTCTCTGCCTGCTGCCCAGACTGACCCTTTGTCTGCATACCCACCACGTCTCTGCCTGCTGTCTGGACTGACCCTTTTCTAGCATAAAAACCACATCTCTGCCTGCTGCCTGGACTGACCCTTTTCTAGCATACGGACCACATCTCTGCCTGCTGTCTGGACTGACCCTTTGCCTGCATACCAACCATATCTCTGCCTGCTACCTACCTGGACTGGCCATTTGTCTGGATACTGATGATGTCTCTGCCTGCTGCTCAGACTGACCCTTTGACCTGCATACCGACTATGTCTCTACCTACCATGTGGACTGTTCCTTGGCTTCTATCCTGGCTCTCCAAATTAGTCTCCACACAACAGAGCAGGGTGAAGAGGTCAAGACCTGGGTCAGCATTCATCTAGTCCAAACCTCCATGTGGGGGTCCCTGGCAGAATAGCGGCTGGCTCTTAGACTCCGCACCCTAGGGGATGCCATGTCACCTGGTCACATGCCTTCGTGACAGTCAGCCTATAAAATGTACCAATTATACTCCAAACTTTCTGCAATAATTGATGGTCCAATCCTTCACTGCCTCCATAAAATAAAATACTTTGCTTGAGCTGCCCACATCCTGCAATCAAGGTTTACTCCCCTGTCAAGTCATTTCACAATCACAGGGCACAGGTCTGAAAAATGCTTTATACATATTTCTACTCGCAGTTCTAGAAAACGATTCCGCTAAAAATTCCTGGAAAAGTGTCAGCATCTTGTGAACGGTTACATAAGATCGGTGCGCAGAACAAGGCGGCGTTGTCTTCTCTGTAAGAGCTCGCTCACGCAGGGCTACATGAAACATTAGCTGCACTCAGGAAGGAGATCAGCTGTCAGAATAAACACGAAAAGCAAATTTACACAATCTCATCTTATATCCGCCTCATGTGTCTTTATATTAGAAGGAAAATCGGCTTAGTTAAAAGTCAGATGTCACTGCCGGGCAGCCATTTGTAAGGAAAGTAGACGTAACTGGGTGACATTTAGTTTGCTATAACACTGTGTATCATAAAAAAATTGCTGTGTTTTTTTCCCAAATACAGTTTTCACATTTTTAATAATCCTTTGTTGCATCTCAGTGCTGCTGATCTCCTCCCAGCCTCTTTCAGCCACTTCCTGTCTACATGCACTTGCTCTAGTGTCTTAGGTGCTCTGGACCGGCTTCCTAATAGTGTCAATGGTGGGCTATGCCTGAGCAATGTGTGTTGGCATGGCCAGGGGTATCCCTAGCCTTTTTGCTGCCTGAGGCGGCTGGGGAGACGGAATGGGGTGGTTGAGGGAATTGCTAGATGGCGCATAATCAGTCAGGGGTAGTGACGGCACTAAGAGCCGGACAGGGAGATGCGTGAGGGCTCTGCATCTCTCCCACCAGCTCTTAGCAAACTGGGATGCTCTGGCTGTCATCCCGCTGAGCTCCCAGTTGCCAGGAGCTTGGGGTGCCGCCGGCCAGAGCATCCCAGATTGCTAAGAGCTGGCAGAAGAGATGCAGAGCCCTCACACATCTCCCTACCTGGCTCTTCGAAACCTGGGATGCTCTGGCCACAAAGGAGGTGGCAGGCACACTACAAACATTGTGCAGCAGAGCGGCCATGCCACTCTGCCTGCCCCCCCCCCCCGTGTGACCCAAAGAGATGCCGCCTGAGGCAATAGTCTCAGGTTACCACAATATAAGGACAGCTCTGGGCATGGCTGCTTGTAGACTCCATCAGGGGAGCATGTGACAGGGGGACAATGCTGTAGAGCAATTGGGGGACAGTTGTCACCCCTTAACAGGAATACTTCCTGCAGCAATGAAGGGACCCACTAGTGACATAGTGACCGGTGGGTGGACCCACAGCACACATCATCGAGACGCAGGCTTCCAACATACAAGGAGGATGCTGACAATTCTGTTGGTGAAGATTGAAGTGTGAATATTGAAGTCAACATTGGCAGGTCTGGTTAGTATTATTGTACTACAGGCTACTTTATTTTAAATCTTGTTATACTGGCTGTAACAAAAAAGTGGCATGAAGATTATAAAATCAGAGGTAGTTAGCAGAAGGTCTATCAGGTTGCATATCTATTTATGTAACTCAGATTGACTTGGGGGGGGGGTTGCTGGTGGTTACCTCTCTGGCTCCGGCTTTTTCTGGTGTCCTGCCCAGCTCACTGATGTCAATGGTTGCCAGGAGCTGGGCAGAACGCTATGCAGAGTATCCCAGGTTGCTGAGCAACCTGGGATGCTCTGGCCATGTGACCCATGTGACCCAAAGAGATTCTGCCTGAGGCAATCACCTACACGATGGCCCTGGGCATTGATACATGTACCCCATGGCAGTGCCCAGCTTATCATTCCTTTTATTTGACAATAGCTTGCTTATTATTCTTACTAATGGTCCACACAAACCAAACCCATGCAGATTCGCTCATCTCTAATCTCAAGGCTCATTTAGAATGTTGACAGAAGTCTGCCGTCGGCCCATTATCAATGGCTCGTACATCAGGTAGATAGGAGTGTTCTGAAATCTTTGCTACATTCCAGCTGCTCGAAGCTCTTTAAAGTGAGTGGGTACATATTTGTGTATGGGGATCATGTCCTCCATTGGGAGCCCCCTTCTCTAATGTAAATACGTCTGGTCTGCAGCCCGTCCTTTACTGTTTATTTAATGTACATCCATGTACAGTCTCACATCTATTGTTTGTGTTGGAGCCTGTCAGGAATCCGGTGAACAGGGTGGGGGAAACGAGGGATATCCAGGAATATTTCCTACTTCCCATGTAAAACACAGCCACCACGTTACACACATTGGATACTATGAGACAGGGAGTGAAAGCAGAATGTCTGTAAATAAAAGTTGTCCCTTTTTTATTCGCTGTCCATCGCCGACTGTCTATTGTTGAATATAAAATCCTGATGCACATACACTGTATATCAAATCTTTATTAACCCAACCTAAATCCAAAGCTGGTCACACACACCACTGCTTTTACCTTTTTTTTTAAAAGAATCAATTGAATTTCTTTTTATATATGTCAATTTTTTTATTTGACTTGACGTATCTTTCTTAAGCTATGGCGTCACAGCAGGGTGTCACCCGGTGGCCACTCCGGGTGACACCACGCCTCGGGACGCCCCTGCTCTAATCCATTCTTTTATTGTCAGGGAATATGCAGATTTCCATTATCTTAGAATAACTGCTCTTTCCTTTAAAGAAAGTGGATTTGGCTGTTTTTTTGGCCCTGTCATCTCATCAGGCAGCCAGGAGCTTCCCAAAACATTGTGCAGAGTTTTGCACCATTCAGGTATGTAATACACACTGTTTTGGAGTGAACCTCCAAAAATTCTGAATTTTTGGAGGTTCAGGATTTCTTAAAAGGTTTAGCTGAATCTATTTCTTCAGATTTCTATGTATATACAGACCATGGGAAATCCTATTCATGTATTAGGAGGATTCCGACTACTATTATTTGCAGTATGAAGTGACAGAGCGCACAGTAGTAATTTTTTTTTTTTTTAAGCCCGTGGACGTGCATCAAAACTTTCCCCTGTGAACAAAAAAAGTAAAATCGTGAAATCACAGCACACAAAAACGTGCACAAGGGTGCAAGGTCCTTCCAAAGAAGGGACCTACTTTCGCGACCCCCCGGGGTGCAAGGCTCCTGACAGGGGTTGAGACTGTTGGCCCACGAACCCGAAGTCTGGTGGACCATTTCCGTCGGGGACCTGCCGAATCAGGTCCCTCACAGTACTAGGCATGGGGGATCTCCCGAAGAGAAACCCCCCCTCCTGGGTCGGAGGAGACAGAGAACCCCATAAGAGGCACAGAATCTCCTCCCAGCGTCAGGAATAGGCCCCCGAAGAAACCTGCACCTTCAGCATCTGTGGGTCAAAAACCTTTAAAAAAAAGCCAATCGTGCAAAAATACTACTAAAGTGCCAGTGCACCACGCTGACAGGCCTTAGGGGCCGGGTGCTAAAAAATTGCCCCGGACTAGCCATAAGGCCTTTCCAAGAGGCGTTGTGCAGAAAATTGCAATGTGGTCTGTGACCAAGTGAGTCAATTTGGGTTCCCACACCCAAGTGACTACCTGAGCACCCCTGGGATGCCACCCCCAGGGGGCACAACACCACGGGCTTCTGCTGCCCCCAGCCCTCCAGCCAGACCAAGCTTCGCATCCATTCGTCTCAGGAGACAGGGCACCTTCAGAGATCCCTCCGCCGGAGCCCACCCATCACAAGGGTCGAAAGCTCCGATGGCCTGGAACCTCATCCAGCCCAAAGGCGACGGCGGCCGTTCTGTTCCCGACAACTGATAAGAACAGATACTACACTTGATCTTAGCCAAAAGGCCGAGAAGCGCACAGTAGTAATGTCCATCCAGCCACCAATCATTCTATTAATGCCAAAGCTTAATCTTCCTATATTTTGCTTTCCCTGCTTTCTCCCTCCCCTCAGTCAACATGCTGATACCTTTCTGTTTCCATTACATAACTTACACCCAGTTACATTATCTCTGGGTCTCTGTGCTTCTCTATAAAGTGCAGACAGATCATGGCTGGTAGGTGGGGCCGGCAGGGTGCTATATATATATATATATATATAT
>NW_017306665.1:655413-659901 GCF_000935625.1 Nanorana parkeri
GTGGTGTCTGTCTGTCTGGAGGACTGGCTGTTCCCAGGCAGGGTGCATTTGCATGCAGACCCTCCTAAGAAACGCCCACATGCTGAGCTTCCATGATTGATAGAACTGAAATCCAATCAATGAAAGGGGTGGACCAGGGACAGTTTTTTTTTTTTTTTTTTAAGCCTGTGGAAGCGTGCAAACAAAAACCATAACCCTGTGAACAAAAAAAAGTAGATGATGCTGGATGTCCTCAGGCCAGGCTCTATCTGACTTGCTGCAGCTTTTAATGCACATTGTGAGAAGCTCACAGCGTGCAGTGAAATCAAAGTAAGCAATCTCAGTACAGGAGAGGAGCCAGTACAAATATGCAAGACTGAGGCTGGGTTCACACATAGCAATGCGTTTTTGTGCATTTTTATGCGTATATATGGCAAAACGTGCGTTTTTGTGAGCAGATTGTAGCTCTTTGATGTTAATGAGCAAAAGCGCATAAAAACGCGCAAGAAAACGTGTGTTTTCAAGTGTTTCCTATTGAGTCTATGGGGACAGAACGAGCTGTAATATGACAAAAAAAAACTCATGTACTTTTTCCAGCAACAGGTGTTTTGCTTATTGTGACAAAACGCTCAGATGTGAACAGGGCCATAGAAATGAATGGGCTTTTTTGGGGGGGCATATTTTATGAGAGTTTTTTAGGGCAGAAAAAGCTCTACAAAACGCTCAGTATGAACCAGGACTTAAGGTAAAGATGGAGTTCAGCTCTAAACAATTGGGTGGAATGCACAATAGGTTTGCATAGCCATCGCATTAGGGCTGCATATCCATCATGATGGTAACTTGGCACTATTGCCCCACTGATCTGGGGTCCCAGGCTCTATTTCAAACAAAAAACGTTATGGGACTTGTTAATAAATTGATTTTTCACAATTTGTTCCCAATAACCTTTGTGCAGACAGGGAGTGGGGGAATGGTTGCTTTGAGTCAGACACATTGCCAGGAATTGGTATTAGGTAATCACACCTATTGAAAAACACAATGTTCCCAAATTATGACTACCTCACGTCACTCCACCCAAAATGTTTATATATCTGACAACCCTCCCGCTGAGGCCACTAGTCCACGTTATTCAAGTGATCAGTGATTATGAGGAGGCACTCTGCCAAGGTCATCGTCTCTGCTTTATGGATGAGGTCACCGTTGCCTACCATTTCCATTTCCTCATGGAAAGTCCAATACCTCACTCCTCTGTACCCGAATCATATTTCGCCTGTGCTGGCAGGAAAGGTGAGGCTTCCCATCAGGAAACCATGATAGTCTTCCTTCTGCTGCTTCCTCTTGATTAGGTTGCAGCAATTTACATGAAATCACACGAAGGGCCCAATTATACACTGTACTGCAGAAACCTGGACAGGCTCTCTGCACATCCTAATGTCTTTACAGCGGGGGACAGAATGGAAAAGGGAAACTTCGTTCCAGGCATTTTGTATCATGGAAAAAAAATATCCACTGGGCAATATTTACTATAAGTCACTTGTCCTCGGTCTACGTCTTTCTTTGTCTGACCACCTTGGGACACTGTTATAGCTTTTCTTCGCTGTCGGATGCCTCTTGTTTCTGAGGACAGTCCAAGAATATGAACATTTGTCCTTGTAAATGTCATGTCTCTTGTTTTCAGTCTTGACCACTTGCACAATATGACTCTATTCCAGGCAACCTTGGCACTCTAGCTGTGGTCAAGCTACAAATCCCATCGGGCCTTTAATATCTTCTAGGTACTGGCATATTTCAGCACACAAAGTGTTGGGTTATGTTTAAATAAGGGAAGGTTAGTATTAGTGTTATAGGAAGGGTTAGTATTAGGGTTACATGGAGGGTTAGTATTAGGGTTACATGGAGGGTTAGTATTAAGGTTACATGGAGGGTTAGCATTAGGATTACATGGAGGGTTAGTATTAGGGTTACAGGGAGGGTTAGTATTAGGGTTACATGGTGGGTTAGTATTAGGGTTACAGGGAGGGTTAGCATTAGGGTTAGACGGGAGGTTAGTATTAGGGTTACATAGAAAGTTAGTATAAGGGTTAAATGGATGGTTAATGTAAGGGTTACATAGAGGGTTAGCATTAGGATTACATGGAGGGTTAGTATTAGGGTTACATGGAGGGTTAGCATTAGGATTACATGAAGGGTTAGCATTAGGATTACATGAAGGGTTAGTGTTAGGGTTACATGGAGGGTTAGTATTAAGGATACATAGAGGCTTAGTATTAAGGTACTTAAGGAATTAAGCCAGGTTATAACTAGACCATTAATCCTCATTTTTAAGGACTCCTTAATGACTGGTAGGATCCCCAGTGATTGGCGGAGGGCTACGGTAGTCCCAATATTCAAAAAGGGGGCAAGGTGCCAACCTGGGAACTATAGGCCGGTCAGTCTAACATCGGTAGTTTGTAAAATGCTAGAGTGCATAATAAAGGATTATCTGGTAGAATTTGTTCAGGAAAACGGGATAGTTAATGACAATCAGCACGGGTTCAGGAAAGACCGTTCCTGCCTAACTAACTTGCTAACTTTTTATGAGGGGGTAAGTAGAGATATGGACGGAGGTAAGCCGGTGGATGTGGTATATCTGGATTTCTCAAAGGCTTTTGATACGGTACCACAAAAACACTTGCTACACAAGCTGAGGGCTATGGGCATAGATGAGGTGGTGTGTACGTGGATAGAGAACTGGCTACGGGACCGTGTCCAGAGGGTATCTGTAAATGGCACCTTTTCAGACTGGGCTAGTGTAATGAGCGGTGTGCCTCAGGGTTCTGTGCTGGGTCCCATATTGTTCAACTTATTTATTAATGACATCGGGGAGGGTGTTAACAGCGATATTTCCGTGTTTGCGGATGACACCAAAATAGGGAGGGTAATAGACACGGACTTAGACACTATAACATTACAGGAGGACCTGGATAAAATAGGGGAGTGGGCATTAATGTGGCAGATGAGGTTTAATGTCGATAAATGCAAAGTAATGCACTTTGGAATTAAAAATAAACAAATGGGTTATACAATTATGGGTATGCCGCTGGGGAAGTCAGAAATGGAGAAGGATTTGGGGGTCATTGTAGACCACAAACTGAAAGGTAGTTTGCAGTGCCAGGCTGCTGTAAACAAAGCTAGCAGGGTCTTGTCCTGTATTAAAAAGGGGATGTATTGCAGGGACAAGTCTATAATTTTGCCACTTTATAGATCATTGGTTCGACCTCATCTGGAGTACGCGGTCCAGTTCTGGTCACCAGTACTAAGAAAAGATGTCCTTGAGTTGGAAAAAGTCCAGCGAAGGGCAACCAAACTAATTAGGGGTATGGAGGACCAGAGCTACGAGACGAGGCTACTAAATTTAAACATGTTCACATTAGAGGTGAGGAGATTAAGGGGGGATATGATTTCCATGTACAAAATGTTTAATGGTGGTAGCAACATTAGCGATAAACTGTTTAAAATTAACTCCGTTACAAAAACTAGAGGCCATCACCTAAAATTGATGGAAAAAAAATTCCAGCACAAGGGGCGAAGGGGGTTCTTCACAGTAAGATCAGTTAGGGTCTGGAACTCACTGCCACAGGCGGTGATTTCAGCAAATAATGTGGAATTGTTCAAGAAACTTTTGGACGATTTCTTAAGGGACCGTAATATACAGGGGTACAGGTACTCCTAGAATGAGATCCTAATAGGTTGGACTTGATGGACTAATGTCTTTATTCAACCTCAAATACTATGTAACTATGTAACTATTAGGGTTACATTGTGGGGTAATGTTAGGACTCCATTACACCCATTAGGCTGCATTGGGCAATGCAGTCCTGACACAAGGCATACATTACAATCCGCAGCAACGCACGTCATGCATAAAGTTACATAAAGTGTAAAAAAAAAAGAAAAAAGCAATCACTGCAATGTGTTGTTAGTGTACATGCACAAAGCACACCAAAGTGCTCGTTATGTGCACCATAACATGTGTATGCTTGTTTGAATGAGATTTTGCGGTTACAGTGAGGGCTATTGTTAGGGTTACAGGGGGCAATAATATTGGGGATACCGGAAGGGGTATTGATTGCATTGGATGAGGGTTAGTTTGAGGACTACAGGATGATGTAGTTACAGAGACGGTTAGTGTTAAGGTAACGGAAAGTGTTATTGTTAGGATAACAGGGAGGGGTAGTGTTAGGGTTACAGGGGGGAGGGGGACGGGGTAGTGTTAGGGGTTATAAGGACGGTTAGTGTCAGCAATATAGGGAAGATTAGTGCTAGGGTTACAGGGAGGGTTAATGGTAGAGTTACATGAACACGGTCTGAGGCTTATAGGGAGGGTTGTAGTAAGGCATCTCTCTGCACCATGAGCTCTGTGCTGAATACTACAAATGGGGGAACCTGAAAACTAATGAATGGTAGCAGAGGTGGAATTTAATTTTAATTATTACTCAGTATAAAAAATCGGTCTAAAAATCTTCAGAT
>NW_017306665.1:660012-681391 GCF_000935625.1 Nanorana parkeri
AATCCCAATTTGCATGCGGGAGAGAATAAACAAGCTAGACATAAAATGACCAAATGTGAGTCTCGTCTCGCCAATAAATGATTGCTGGAGCCCTTCGAATAAGCCCGGCCTTCTGTAATCAGTGTTTTGTTACATTATTGCTACTTTCACTGAGACACTGTGGAATGTTAATCTATGACATCACCGTGATAGAAATTTAAAAGGGACTGAAACTCTTACAGACTGGTGCCAAAATAGAGTTCAGAGGCAGGTCAGGGCACCTTAATGGCGGCCGAGTGAATCCTGGGTGCAATCCGAGGGCTTACGAATTCCTAGAGCTCCCAGCTGGCCCTCTTTTGCTCCACAACTGTCCTTTTCATAGAGATAGTATGAAAAAAATATTCTATTTAACTACTACAAATATTATGAAGCTCTGCATTTTATGTCCAATGTCTCAATTATTGTGTATTTTCAAATAAAATATAAAAAAAAGAAAGTAGGGGTGATAAAAATACTTTTTGTTGGGCTAAAAAGCTCCCCGGTGGCAGCATAGGAATCTGAGAGGTTCTGACACTTCTACATGCTACCTAAAAAAGAGGAAAAATAGCTTTAATATTTGTGCTATTATACTATTATACTAGTACTGGTATTTATAATAATAATATTAATTTTAGCACATTTGTATATTGGCCATTGCATGCAATTTCAATAGATACTACTTACCTCTTTCTGATGACGGTCTCCTGAGGCCTTGGAGCAAAAAGCGTGAATGATGTGGTCGTGCCTGTGCAGTAACTTCCCAGGAACTTGAATGGGGCCTTATTCCAATGGTACAGGTACTATTTATCAAGCACTGTGGGTAATAGAGAGGTATCAGGCACTATTTGTGTGTCTAATACAGAGGATAGAGATGTACAAGGAGGAATAAGATGCTGCATGTAATAGACACTTTACACTAGTGGTCAATGTCTGCTTTACATTAGAGATTAGGGTAATGGCACCCATTACTTTGGTGCCCTTTCATATTGGTCACCGTGTGTAATAGAGATGTAAGAGGCACTGGTTGTTTGTGTACAATACAGAGGATAAAGAAGCCACATGTAATAAGGAGAAAAGAGACACTGCATATAATAAACACTTTACATTGGTGGTCAATGCCCCTTTTACATTAGAGTTTAGTGTAATGATACCCACTACTTTAGCGCCCTCTCATATTGGTGGTCAGTGGAAGGAAGAATGTTCTCTTACATTGGTGGTTAGGGAAAGGAAGAATGCCCCCTTCCCTTGGTGGTGATTAGGTAGATGAATGCTCCGTTATCTTAATGGTTCGTTGGAGAAAAACACCCTTTATACATTGGTGGGCAATTTAAGGAAAATTGCCACCTTACACTGGTGGTTAGTGGAAGAAAGAATGCTCCTTTACTTTGTGGTTATTGGGAAGAAAAATACCCCCTTTCTTTAGGTGTCATTAGGAAGGTGAATCCCCCTTTCCTTGGTGGTTGGTAGGAGGAAAAATGTTCCCTTACATTGGTGGTTAGTGGGAGGAAAAATGCCCCTTACATTGGTGGTTAGTGGGAGGAAAAATGCCCCTTACATTGGTGGTCATTGGGGAAACAAATGCTCTTTTATCTTAATGGTTAGTTGGAGAAAAAACACCCCCATACATTGGTGGCCAATTTACAGAAAATTGCTACCTTACACTGGTGTGGTTAGTGGAAAAAAGAATGCTCCATTACATTGCTGGTCATTAGGAAGAAAGATACCCCCTTTCCTTAATGGTCATGAGGAGGGTGAATGACCCCTTACCTTGGTGGATAGTAGGAGGAAAAATGCCCCCTTACATTGGTGGTCAGTGGAGAAAAAGAATAACCTTTTATATTGGTGGTCATTGGGAAGAGGGATGCTCCTTTACCTAGTTGGTCATTAGGAAGAGGAATGCAGCCTTACCTGGATGGTCATTAGGAAAAGGGATGCAACCTTACCTTGGTGGTCATTAGGAAGAAGGATGCAACCTTACCTTGGCAGTTAATTGGTGGATAAAAGTCCCCTTACACTGGGGGTAAAAAAAAAGAGATGTTCTACTTACATTGAGCTGCTCTGGCCCTGCCGAATGATATCAGTACCAGAACTATGCAAGTACCCTCAAGTGGAAGATCAATTTGCCTGGAATCTGCACATATATTTATACCTCCTATACCTCCTTATTCTAAAGTGCAGCAACCCATAGTAACCAATCTGATTTCATATTGTACTGTCATGACTTCAGGAAAGTGAATTCTAATTGGCTCTGCACTACATAAATCCACTCTGAAGAAAAAAAGAATCCTTTACTGTATGAGGCTGTATGTCACTCTATTCCATTCATACCACGGACAACCCCCATATTCCAGATATTCAGGGCTATGCAAACCTTGTAAGTGAACAGATGCTATAGGAAAACTAGTTATTTCTCTTGGCACTATGTGCTCTGACTCTTGCTCGCTGTCTGCGTGTGATGCAAGATTTGTCAGTATTACATGATAGCTTTATGGTGCTCGGAGAGACAGGAGGATCACGTGCTGTTCAATGAGGCTTTAATGTCAACCCACGTGGTTTGGGTGGATGCAGCTCATTAAAGGATTAACAAAAGGGAACAGGAGAGTTCTCAGAACTTTGCTTATTCCGTATTGACATAACAAATGGATTGAGACATAACATTCGCATTAGGAGAGAATTCTCTCTGTTCTGTTTAAATTGAGCATGCGAAAGCACAGACGTCTCCGGCGGCTGTTTTGGGCACCAGAGCCGTATTTGAGAGAAAACAGTCTATTGGCTAGGCAGCTTTGACACCACTGAGGCCATTTATGAACCGATATTCAAGCTGTTAAAGTGACTAAATTAGTTAATAGAAAACTGTAGAATAAAGGGCCCTTTAAAGGAGGCATTAAATATGCACCTCTTTTACTGGCCTCTCATTGGATCTCTGAAGTAGTGAAGAGGAACCTCTTCGATATCCTCGTCCCTGCTGTGTGCTGTGGATCCTCCCACTACACAAGGACACAATATTGACATAAGAGCTGTTAGATCAAACCACTGAATGCAGCGGGGAGAGACTGGAGACTGAGAGGAAATCAGGAGCCAGGAAGTGTCAGATTCTGCTGGTTCCCTTCACTACTACAAATATTGGAGGCAGCAACATCAGTAGAAGTGAGCACCAATGTCTTCTTTGCAAGCGTGGATAGCGGAAGAAGTAAGCATTGAATGTCTTCTTTGCAGGAACAGATAGCAATAGAAGTGCCCATACAATGTCTTCTTTGCAGGCATGGATAGCGGTAGAAATGAGCATCAAATGTCCTCTTTGCAGGCATCCATGCATAGTGGTAGAAATGAGCATCCTATGTATTCTTCGCAGGTTTGGATAACAGTAGAAGTGAGCATTCAATGTCTTCTTTGGAGGCACGGATAGCGGTAGAAGGGAGCATCCAATATCTTCTTTGCAGGCACGGATAACAGTAGATGTGACCATCCAATATCTTCTTTGGAGGCACGGATAGCGGTAGATGTGGGCAACCAATGTCTTCTTTGCAGGCACGGATAGCGGTAGATGTGAGCAACCAATGTCTTCTTTGCAGACACGGATAGCGGTAGCAGGGAGCATCCAATGTCTTCTTTGCAAGCGTAGATAGTGGTAGAAGGGAGCATCCAATGTCTTCTTTGCAGGCACGGATAGCGGTAGAAGGGAGCATCCAATGTCTTCTTTGCAGGCACAGATAGTGGTAGAAGGGAGCATCCAATGTCTTCTTTGCAGAGACGGATAGAAGTGAGCATCCAATGCCTTCTTTGCAGAGAAAGATAGAAGTGAGCATCCAATGCCTTCTTTGCAGGGACAGATAGCCGTAGAAGGGAGCATCCAATGTCTTCTTTGCAGGGATGGATAGCCGGAGAAGTGAGCATCCAATGTCTTCTTTGCAGGAACGGATAGCGGTAGAAGTGAGCATCCAATTTCTTCTTTGCATTCATGTATAGCGGTAGAAGTGAGCATCCAATGTCCTCTTTGCAGAGACGGATAGAGGTAGAAGTGAGCATCCAATTTGTTCTTTGCACGCATGGATAGCGGTAGAAGGGAGCATCCAATTTGTTCTTTGCAGGCACAGATAGCGGTAGAAGGGAGCATCCAATGTCTTCTTTGCAGAGACGGATAGAGGTAGAAGTGAGCATCTAATGTCCTCTTTGCAGGCACGGATAGAGGTAGAAGGGAGCATCCAATTTCTTCTTTGCAGGCACAGATAGCGGTAGAAGTGAGCATCCAATGTCCTCTTTGCAGAGACGGATAGAGGTAGAAGTGAGCATCCAATTTGTTCTTTGCACGCATGGATAGCGGTAGAAGGGAGCATCCAATTTGTTCTTTGCAGGCACAGATAGCGGTAGAAGGGAGCATCCAATGTCTTCTTTGCAGAGACGGATAGAGGTAGAAGTGAGCATCTAATGTCCTCTTTGCAGGCACGGATAGAGGTAGAAGGGAGCATCCAATTTCTTCTTTGCAGGCACGGATAGCGGTAGTAGGGAGCATCCAATTTCTTCTATGCATGCACGTATAGCGGTAGAAGTGACCATCCAATGTCCTCTTTGCAGGCACGGATAGCCGTAGAAGGGAGCATCCAATTTCTTTTTTGCCGGCACAGATAACAGTAGATGTGACCATCCTATGTCTTTTTTGCAGGCATGGATAGTGGTAGAAGTGACCATCCACTGCCTTCCTTGCAGGGAGCCCTTCATTCTATCTTGCACATTTATTCACATAGTAGACACCACTCTAAAATGACAGCAGGGAGAGTCGGCATGGTGGTAAATCAACCAGCAGGTCAGCAGTGAATACTTCCATGCCCCACTCAGGTGAGGTCTAAATCCAGTTATGTGTGAATTTTAATAAAATATTGATGTTCACTTTGAAATACAGCTGTTTTTATCATTTCTTTTCCTGTAGTGCCCTGCACAGCAGTACTTAGACTGGTAGAGGGAGTGCCAGTGTTATGAGCCAGGCAGGCTCTACTGCTTTGCACAGTGCTGTCAAACAAACACAGGGAGCTTGCTGACAGGATGCAAGAAATCTGTGATCACCTCCTCAGTGTGCTCCTTTCCAGGTCATTGTCGCATCATATGCTAGGGGCAGGTTAGATGCCAATTTGTATTGCCCTATAGTGAAGAAAAATGGGGTCACCATTCTGCTGGTAGGACTGAGGTGCCTAGATCACAAGATCATAAGACTGCCTGAACAAAATTGCTTATCTTTCAGCAGACGAGACAGCTCACACATTTGTGTTTTATCTGTCTATCTGCTATTAAGTAATTGATGAAGAATAGACAAAGGTTTTGGGACGATCAGGAAACCCCTGTAATGGAGCATTGTCTTAGAACAGCAGGATTCAATAGCAGCTGAGGATGTGTGAGAGGAAAGCTAACAAGCGGCGCAAACAAATTCATTTTTAATTTGGTGAACAAACAAGAGTCATCCTCCCAGCTGTATTGATTCCTGTAGGAAGCTGTATTTCATTAGGTTGGCATGCTGAACAAAGCTCACCCCATTTCACCTTTGCCAGCTCATTGCGACATTCTACCATTTGGTAACACAAAGCCTATTGTTCCAAAGCCTGCATTATGAAAGCACTTCCGAGTCTCAGACTCGTCCGGCTCCAAAACTTGCTCTGTGCAGAGTTTTACCGTTATAGAATCATCAAGCCCAGGGCAGATAAGGGCCAAGAGGCTCAGCTAACCTGCCAATGCATATATTCATTAATGCTAACCTCCTGTAAACCCCACAATTTCATGTAGTTATGTATTGGATGAAGCTGAACTCCTGGATAAGAAAATATCTAAATACAAGAGTTACGTGTGTTCTTCCTGGAATCTTGGTGCTTTGTGTATTTCTTCCAGATCTGTGCAGTAATCCAGTGTGACCCTTGGAGCTTCCTGTAATAAAGACCGGTCACTGCTGCTAATCTTTTTATTAAAAGACTCAAGCAACGCTTATATAAAAAACCCCTAATGCAATAAAGACTGCTCACTGCTGGTCTCTCTCCTTGTGCAGGGTGACTGGTCTTGTCTCCGCCCCCTCCTGTAATTTCCTGTAGTAGGTGGAGCCTGTCGGGTCCATCCTGCAGCTCTGCTCACTGCATAGGCTATGTACAGCATAGTGATGATGTCACTGCAACTTTTACAAGCTAATATCTGTGTTTCAAAAGGCATTTGGTGCACACAAAGGGAGATAGTCTGATTCCACTTGGTATGGTGCAGCAGAGAGTGGGAGCCTTCGGCTGTGGAAGGTTGGACTTGCTTCCTCATTTGGTGCTGTGTCCTATTGGCACTACCTGAGAGTGCTGATGTGCGGTGGAGCAGGACCCGAATGGTGGCGGTTTCGCCAGCAGGTAACAGGAGCCGGGACGTCAGATTGGCTGGGTGATGGGAGGACGCCGGCTGCGTCCCCCGTGCGTGGGGGGAGGAGTGACAGCGGGGAGTCAGCCCAGAGTGCGGAAAGAGTTTTGGGCAGCAGTTCAAGGAGGGTGGAAAGCGGAGGAACCGCGGGTGTCAGCTGTGTGTCAGCCGGCGTCCTCCCATCACCGAGTCGATCTGACGTCCCGGCTCTTGTTACCTGCTGGCGAGACAACCGCCGTTCGGGTCCTGCTACAGGCTGGCCAAAAGTCTTGCAACTGACAGCTGGGCGGAAACATTAAGGAAACCGCAGTACAGTTAAAGGGTTTCTAAACCCTCTGTTTTTTTTGCCTATATCTACTGCTGGCAAGCAGTAGATATATGGAAAAAGTTTTGTAGAAAACACTTTAACAGCGGTTTAAACTGCCGTTTTCGCCGCCCGCTCCCAGTTTTGGATTCTCGGGCGGCCGCAAAGCATCTTAAGGCGTGCGCATGCGCAGTTCGGATTTTCGGCCGGGAGACGAGCAGAGACGCAAGGTAAGTCTATGGACACGTGCACCCACATGCAGACACCGTGGGACAGGAAGTGCCAGCAAGGACAGAGGAGTCAGCACTGGATCGGAGAGCCGCCGCACCACTGGAGGGACAGATGAAAACATCAGGAAAGAAGGGGAAGATCGGATTACGAGACATAATTTAAGCTAAGTGCTGACATTAACATTGGGGGGAGGGAATTTTTTTTAACTTTAATGTCACTTTAATGACATGAGAACATAACGTGACCAGCAACACACCACATGATGCTAGAACCTTACACTTCATGGTATGAAAAGTCAGCATTTCAGAAGACTATGAGGGTTATTCACAAAGCTAGCCGAAGCATAAGCTGTAGCTCCGGCTGATCCTTCGGCTAGCTTCGCCCTCTAAAGTAGAACCGAAGGGCTGCTGTACGGACTATTCACGCTCGGCAGCATTCGGCTATTCATTCACTGCCGTTCGGCCCCTATGAGAATAGCCTGCCGGAGGTTCGGCTCAGCCATGGATTGGCTGAGTCAAACATGTTCCTCACTCCGGCTCAGTCGAACATGCTGAGCATGTTCGGCTGAACCGAAGCCAGCCGAAGCAAGCCGATGTACGGTTAATGTCAGCCGATGTACGGCTGAAATTAGCCGTACTGAGCTAAAGTTAATAGCCGAACAGCGTTCGGCTCTGTTCACTTCGGCTCGGTTATTCACTCGGCTGCCTTCAGAAGCTTTGTGAATAGGGATGAGCTTCGCGTTCGAGTCGAACCTATGTTCGACTCGAACATAGCATGTTCGAGCGTTCGCCGAACACCGAACATTATGGGATGTCCGCGGTCTGTTCGACCGCGGCACATCCCACAATGCACTGCGCCGTCCGAAGCGGCAATTGGCTACAGTCCTGCACCTGAAACCCTCTGAATTGATGAGCGGAAAAAGTTTTTTAAGCGTCACCTATGGACAATTTTGGGTATGGTAGCTTTTCGCTATTTCACCAGCGCATGGAATTTTAAGGTTTGACATGTATGGTATCTATTTGCCCAACGTGACCCCATCTTTTATAGTTTACCTAAAAATTGGGTTATAATAATAATTGTTTTATAGCATTTATCATGGATGGATGTGGATAACACTTCTGCTTTGCAGCACTGAGAGTCCCTGGTTCAAATCCTGGTCTGGACACTATCTGCAAGACGTTTACATGTTTTCCCTGTCAGCTCCTTGGGGCAGACATCCCAACTCTCCTGGACGCTACGGGAGTCTCTCGCTATTAGATAGCGGCTCCCAGCTGCCCGGGAGAGAAAAGCTTTCTCCTGGCTTTTTCACTTTGCAAACTAGCTATTGCACCCGTCCTCTGCTGCTGTCAATCACTAGAAGGGGACCTGATGGAGAACTTCAGGTTCCCCTCTGCTGATTGACAGCAGCAGTGGGCGGGTGCAATAGCTAGTTTGCTATTGGCTATTCCAAAGTGAAATAGCCAATAGGAATCCAGCTATGCATTCCTATGCTGTTTTATTTTGTTTTGTTTTTTTATTCTGACGGCAGCAGTCAGAATACTAAAAAAAAAAAAATCTGCAGACAGCAAAGAAGCTATTGCTTCGTCTGCTATCTGCCATCATTTCAGGGGGGTGCTCTCTCTTCAAATCCCCCCCCCACGGATGGGAGGGGCAGAGGGCACCTCCCTGAAATGAGAAGGGCACCTACCCTGAAATTGCTTCTTTCAGGTTGGGATCCCTGTTGGGGGCAGGGACTGATGTGAAAGGGCAGTATGTAAAGTGCTACATAAATTGTTGGCGCTATATAAATACCGCTAATAAATAATATTCCTCTCACTTCCTGTTGTGTCCAGAAAATCTATGGAATGGGACGCAATTTGTATAAAAAAATGCCAGGCGAGGGCTTTGAACTATTCCTTACTTTATCCAAAGGAAGAAAAAAAATAGTTTTGGCTCCACCAAAATATTTTTATTTGCACCAGTGTTTTATAAATGATCTCATTCCCATTTTATGATTTTATATACAATATAATCTCACTAAAACACTCAGCAGTTCCCTGTAAGGTAACCTTCGTCGGCTTTCTGTAATTATGGCGTTTTGGCTGACGGACATTTTTTTTTTTTTCTGAGATAGCGGTAATTTGAGGGCTATGTGAACTCTGTGTAAGTAGATATGAAAGGACGGCAGAGGGGGGTCTCGTAGCCGAGACGGTTTCCCTTAGTAAGTAAAAATATAAGATGTGAGCATTATATGAACATAACATCACAAATTTTTGAGGCTTGGTCGGCCCTGACTCATCCTGAGGGGATTAGACAGTTCATGTCAGGATAAGCGGCTGTTGTAAATTACATATATATAGTACGCAGTGCGCCACGGCCCATGTGTACCTCAAAATTAGCATGGTGCCCGCCGGTGACTCACTAGATAAGAGACTCATTCTGTTCTCATAGACACGTCGTGAAAGCAGCTGAATTATCAGGGACGGCTACACTGTCACAGGAGAACAAAGGAAAATAGCATTCTGTACATGAATAACGACCTTTCGTGTCAAGCAATACTGTACTGGCGTTCTAAGCCCACCTACACGTTTGCCATGATTTAAAGGGAGACTATAGTCCTTTTACAGTGTTGGTAAGATGTGATCAGCTTAAAGTGAATAAACCAGAGCGCCAGTTCAAATTTGAGAAAAATGGTTCCAGTGTAGAATTTGTACATGTACATGGTATGTACATGGGGCAGTCATTTTTTTCTTTTTACCTATACAGATTCTGATTCCTTCTGTATTGTACATGTAGTCTAGGGGGAGGATGTGCGGCCATTAGATTCCTTCCTCCCCTGAACCAGGGGTCACTCTTCAGGAGAGCCCCCAACTTAGTGCCCTGTGGTTGGCTTTGGCTCCCTTTTCTCAGTGCACATCTATGGCACATGTTTCTCAATAAAGGAGTAACCAGTAAATCCTAGCTCACCAACATTTCATTTTCCACTTAATTAATCAAGTTGTGTAAAATTAAGGAACATTCCTATCCATACTTACCATCGTGGATGTAGTCAGGCAAGGCAAATTGTGCTAAGTATGGATAGGAATTTTCCTTATTCCTGGCAACTCCATGGCAGCACATGAGTGGCATGTGAGTGAGCGGAGATTACCCACTTATGTCACCATGGAGTGGTCAGGAATACGGAAAATTCCTATCAATATTTACCTAATTTACCTTTGCTGACTATGTCTATGGGGCATATGAGAGGGCAGTCTCCGTCCACTCATATGTCGCCATGGAGTGGTCAGGAAAGGCAAATTACGGTAAGTTTGTATAGGAATTTTGCTTATTCATAATCAATCCATTGGGCATATGAGTGGGTAGGCTCCGTCCAGTCATATACCACTCATATGCCACCATGGAGTGGTAGGGAAAGGCAAATTAAGTATGGAAAGGAGTTTTCCTTATTCCTGACCACACCACGGCAGCATATGATTGGCATTAGTGAGCAGAGATTACTCACTCATATGCTGCCATGGAGTGGCCAAGAATAGGGAAAATTCCTATCCATACTTAGCGTAATGTGCCTTTCCTGACTATCTTCATGGCAGCATGAGTAAGTAGTCTCTGTCCACACATAAACCACTCGTATACCACCATGGAGTGGTCAGGAATAAGGAAAATTCCTATTCATATTTAGCATAATTTGCCTTTCCTGACTATCTCCATGGGGGTATATGAGTGGGCAGTCCGCCATGGATTGGTCAAGAAAGGCAAATTACGGTAAGTTTGGATAGGAATTTTGCTTATTCCTAATCAATCCATTGGGCATATGAGTGGGTAGGCTCCGTCCAGTCATGTACCACTCATATGCTACCATGGAGTGGTAGAGAAAGGCAAATTAAGTATGGATAAGAGTTTTCTTTATTTCTGACCACTCCATGGCAGCACATGAGTGGCATCTGAGTGAGCGGAGATTACTTACTTATGTCACCATGGAGTGGTCAGGAATAAGGAAAATTCCTATCAATATTTACCTAATTTACCTTTCCTGACTATGTCTCCGTCCACTCATATGCCGCCATGGAGTGGTCAGGAAAGGCAAATTACAATAAGTATGGCTAGGAGTTTACCTTATTCCTGACCACTCCACGGCAGCATATGAGTGGCATTAGTGAGCAGAGATTACTCACTCATATGCTGTCATGGAGTGGCCAAGAATAGGGAAACTTCCTATCCATACTTAGCGTAATGTCCCTTTCCTGACTATCTTCATGGCAGCATGAGTAAGTAGTCTCCGTCCACTCATATACCACTCATACACCACCATGGAGTGGTCAGGAATAAGGAAAATTCCCTTTCATATTTAGCATAATTTGCCTTTCCTGACTATCTCCATGGGTATATGAGAGGGTAGTCTTCGATCAATCATATGCCACTCATATGCCCCCATGGAGATAGTCAGGAAAGGCAAATTACGGCAAGTATGGATAGGAATTTTGCTTATTGCTGATCAATCCATTGGGCATATGAGTGGGTAGTCTTCATATGCCACCATAGAGTGGTAAGGAAAGGCAAATTAAGTATGGATATGTATTTTCTTTATTACTGACCACTTCATGTCAGCTTATGAGTGTCATGTGCGTGAGCAGAGATTACCCACCAATAAAGAAAATTCCTTTCAATATCTACCTAATTTACACTTGTAATATATTACTACATACCATCTTACCCCTATCTCTATGGGGGCATGAGTGGGCAGTCTCCGTCCACTCATATACACCCATGAAGTGGTCAAAAATAAGGAAAATTCCTATCCATACTTACTGCAATTTGTCTTTCCTAAGTATCTCCATGGGGCATATAAGTGGGTAGTCTCCATCCACTCATATGCCACCTTCGGGTGGTCAGGTAAGGAAAATAAGTATGGAAAGGAATTTTCCTTATTCCTGACCACTCCATGGTGGCATATGAGTAGGTAGTCTCTGCCCACTCATATGCTGCCATGGAGTGCTCAGGAAAAAGCATTTTTTATGTCAACATCATCTCCAAGATTTCAGATCTTTAATTGCGGATCAGGCAGACCCCACAATGCCACAGCAGGAACATGAATAAAGAAATATCTAACCCCAGGTGCCCAACTGTGGCACAATGACTACATGCAGGCCCTTTGGAGTTTGAAGTGTGCCCTCAGGCCCCAGCAGTTAGAAGTGATTTGTAAAGGGCCCTTTCATAGCAGCGATCTCTAGCGGTGTCATGTCCCCAGTTCCTGATTGTCTCCTATAGCATAACTGAAGTCTCCCTCCCGGAGAACAGTCTCTGAAAATTTCCTCTGGTAAGTCTTCATTCTGTGACAGTTTTCTGTAGCACTACATGGAAAAAAATATTATACACGGCCCCTTTGGGAACAGCAGGGGACACATTTGCGCCTCCCCCCCTTTACCTTGTGAGTTAAAAACCACTGAATTAAACCCAAGAACAAAAATGTAACATATTGCTGCTTACCAGTCCTTAGATGTGGTGGCTGCATTAGTTTTCATTTGTCAGGCTATTCTGCCTTCATTTTCAACCGGTGATCCTGGCAGTAACACGTTTCCTGTCCAGGGGTGACAACACCCACTCAACACACTGTATCTATGGAGGAGCAGCCTTACGGGCAGGTATTATGACTACAACCCCTCTCCTCTTCTCTATAATGTATGTGGGAAGAGGTGTTCTGTAATCTATAGAGATAGACGGAAACATTGCTAAGAGACCAGCAGAGGCAGAGTGCACAGGAAGTTATGAGCTTTCTAGCAGGATCAACAGGTATTTTTGCGCCCATCAAACAGATCGAATGCTATATTTAACAAAAAAGCAGATTGTTAGGTTTTACATATATTTGAAAGTTGATCACGCAAAATGCACAAACTAAATTCTTCTAGCGCCATCATCCAACTTCTTCATTGTGCATGGGCTGGAATTCACAGGGAGTTTTTTGTGGGTGAATGTTTAATGCCTTTAGTGTGGTCGGTGACCACAATGAGGGACTTTTAGTTAAAGAATGGAGTCAGTAACCCCGGAACATTGCGGCTGCTTTATTGCTCACTTATAAATGCTTCACCACGATGTTTACAGGCTGTCTGCAGACTGTCTGTCTTCTGTTGTCCTCAGTCATACATATTCATGACCATCTCCCCCTACAGACTGATAGATAAAGGTATTAGAATAGAATATTGGGGTGCAGGCTGCCCCACTGTAGCTTATACATGGAGGTATCATGGGGGTGGGGGGTACAAAAACCTGCCAGAATTTTATCAGCAAAACTATGGCCCTGTTCACTTTACAGTATGTATTTACTTAAAACATGCTGCAAATAAGGAAAAATAACTGTTGATGTGCCAGAAAATATAGTGTACTGAGACCGGGTGACACCCTGCCGTGACATCATCGCGCATGCGCTGTCATCTTATTGGCGCCTGCCGGTGGCCATCTTGGTGATGGACACTGGCAGAGAGAGGAGGGGACATTCACCCACCCGGCAGGGTTGCCACCTTTTCTTCAAGCGAAACCCGAACACTCTAGCGACACGTGGACATATTTTTGGGGGGAGAATGAGTCGCTTCTTATTCAAATGTAAATAGCTCCGCCCATTCATATGTAAATATCACAGCTGAGACTATTTTCAGTGGGGACCAGTAGCCCCTATCTTAATTTTGGTTGCCCCTGTCTGCCTGACATCTTGTGTCCGGGTTCCTGGTGCCATGAAACCCGGACACAGCATTCAAAACCCGAACTGTCCAGGTGAATCCCGGACAGGTGGCAACCCTACCACCCGGATGAGGTATGCTGCCGGGCCCCCTCCTCTCTCCTGACACTGTCGAGTGGCTGACTTTTCATAGGGGGTGACACCAAAATGACTGTCAGTCATTTTGGTGTCACCCCTTCAATGGTGGCACCCGGGTGCGGGCCGCCCCCCCCCATCTTGTGATGTCACTGGTACTCCTACCTTCCTTTTAGACATGGCAGCAAAGCTCTTGAGTACATGGTGTCAGCCCTGCTTACCTAATTTCTGATGAAGAACAAAGGACACAGCACTGTATAGCACTCATCTCCTTCCCCCTCCTTATCTCCTCCCTTGCTGATCTACATAACCCATCATCCTCATTACCATAACCCCTCCTCCTTCTGCACAGGCAGAGAACACAGGAAGTTATTAGCTCACAAGATTTATTGCAAACGCAACAGGTATTTTTTGCGCTTATTTAACTAATATGCCAAAACTTTTTCAACTGTATAATTAGCGGACCAAAAGGGAGAAAATAGGAGACGTTCTTTGTTTGGGTTTAACATGAACTTAAAAGTGTTAATTCTCCATTGCTATAAAATCTCTATGCAGATAAGGGTGCCCTAAACTTGTAAGAGGGCAGGGTAGCTCTAAAATGTGTAGTTTGATTTAATTGCAATAGCTATAGGCCGGGGGTGGGCAACTCCAGCCCTCCAGCTTTTGTGGAATTACCAGTCCCATGAGGCATTGCAAGACTCTGGCAGCCACAAGCATGACTCCCAGAGGCAGGGGGATGATGATATTTGTGATTTCACTTGTCGCATGCTTGTTCCTGGTCCGTGCCTGCGAGGAGGACCAGTCAGATGTCCAAGGACAGGCATTTTCAGGATAAGGTCCTCAAGGGCAACCTCCATATTGACCATACGAGAATCATCATGGCACTGGAACATGGAACATATAAAACATTCCAATAGTTAAAGTGAACCTGGCATCAGTTATACTTTTAAGGGATGATTTATAAATCATCTGTCCTGCCATACACTGCCGTTTGCACGGCCCTTTAAACCCAGTTTAGGAATTTCTATGCTTCGCCACTACATGGCGCCAATGAGCATAGGAATTCCGATGGTTCGCCAGTAGATGGAGCCAAGGCGCTTAAGAATTTCTATGGTTCGCCACTAGATGGAGCCAAGGAGCATAGGACTTCCGATGCTTCGCCAATAGATGGTGCCTAGGAGCATAGGAATTCCGATGCTTCGCCACTAGATGGAGCCAAGGAGCATAGGACTTCCGATGCTTCGCCAATAGATGGTGCCTAGGAGCATAGGAATTCCGATGCTTCGCCACTAGATGGAGCCAAGGAGCATAGGACTTCCGATGCTTCGCCAATAGATGGTGCCTAGGAGCATAGGAATTCCGATGCTTCGCCACTAGATGGAGCCAAGGAGCATAGGACTTCCGATGCTTCGCCAATAGATGGTGCCTAGGAGCATAGGAATTCCGATGCTTCGCCACTAGATGGAGCCAAGGAGCATAGGACTTCCGATGCTTCGCCAATAGATGGTGCCTAGGAGCATAGGAATTCCGATGCTTCGCCACTAGATGGAGCCAAGGAGCATAGGACTTCCGATGCTTCGCCAATAGATGGTGCCTAGGAGCATAGGAATTCCGATGCTTCGCCACTAGATGGAGCCAAGGAGCATGGGAATTCCGATGCTTCGCCACTAGATGGAGTTGGGGAGCATAGGAATGCCTATGCTTCTTGGCTCCATCTAGTGGCAAGAATGCCATGCAAATGTCCATCAACCAGCATATGGCTGGATGGATGATTCATAAATGATCCCCTTTGTGTATAGGTTTTCTATAAACCTTCAGTAATCTGTACACTGTACCTTTGTAAAGCTAAAGCAGGGGCCGATCTGTGTCAGAAATTTGTGAACACAGAACTGCACAGAAACCAGGATCTACATGACTGAGTCATGACTGAGGTGGCATCTCAGTCCATGAAGTTGATGGTGACCCTGGATGAGACCTGAAAAAGGTGGTGCCGTCACCCTGGAGAGAAAAGCATATAGTCATGGGGAGTATTGTGATCTCCGGAAGTGTTGAACATTACACATTTCTTAGCATGAAAATAAATCTGAGGTCAGGTCCACTTTAAGTGAGTTCTGCCACATTTACAGAGCAGCCGTATCACTGTGCAGTGTTTGCCTCTATTATCCAGTTAGTTAATACTCAGCTTGTGGCTGGATGGAAGTCTCACCCTGCGGTTTCCGCTGTCCTATTGGATTTAGATATTGTGCGGTGAGATGTAATGAGTGAGCTGGCTTTGCAGCAGAACAGCTGGATTCGATGAGAGATGGAATTTCTGGGGTGATGGTGGCCGGCTGCCGAGTAATCGGAGCGCTCAGAGACAGACTGACCTGCATGCCGAGGTGCCCTTTAATAGCTCAGCTACAGGTGGGGGGTTTAAAGGGAACCTGTCCCCATCCGGCTTTCCCCAGGGATCTGAAAACAGCATTAAATCAGTATGATGATTGATCCCGTCCCGGCCTCAGGGCAGCAGGGAGTAGAGGGGCAGCAGGGGTGTGGAATTCCTATCTCCCGATGCCCGGGACATGCAGTTCCGGGCGCCGGGGGGTAGCTGTTTTCTATATTTAGCCCTGCTTTGGACTGCTTTGATCTCTGATGTCGCAGAGATCACTTGTATGCAGCCTGCAGATCTGCTATTTTCCATGGGGGGGATGTGATGGTTGGCGGATAGGGGGGCGCATTGAGGATCCTGGCCTTGGGGCAGCAGAGAGAGTAAATCCGGCCCTGCTGACAAGTCCTTTTTTTTTTAGAACTTTATTAAAAATGTCACAAGTTGAATGCACGGGCACAGCACGGAGAGATGACGTTGTACCGCATTGCAGTTTTTACAATTGCTGGTGTTTCTCTTTAAAAAGACCCTGTTGCCTTGCCCATTAAAGGAGAACTATGGGGTTAAAGCTTTTCCCCATAGTTCTCCTTAGGGTAACGGGAGGACACAAACTAGCGTCCTCCCGTCACCCAAGGCTCAGTATACCGCGAGTGGTAGCTTGCGGTATACTGAGACGCCGCAGTATACCACGAGCTGCTGCCGAAGCTGATCCCGACAATTGTGCCGGGATCCGCCCAGCTGCGTGACTGACGTGCTATCTAGAGGCAGAGCCAGCTGTACCCGCCCCCTCCCCCGTCCGTTCCGCCAGTCAGCGCTGGCGGATCGGAGCGGGGAGGGGGGAATCCAGCCCCTCCCCTGTCACGGCAGAGAGCCGTGACAGGATTGAGACCGGCGAGCATACCGGCGTTCGCTCACCTCCCGATCTACTGAGCTGACCTGTGACAGTCTCATTGTCACAGGTCGGCTAGAACTATGAGGTGAGTGAAAAGCACTCACCTCATAGTTCTCCTTTAAAGGTCACAATAACAGGGTCTCTTTAAAGCCCTCTCTTTGACCAACATACACTCACCTTTGCAGTGCTCCCCTACCGCTCCTTCTTCTGTTGCTGCTGCACCATGGCATGTGTTATTGTTCTTCATACTGACTACAGCCGGCCAATATAAATGTAACCCAGAGGTGGAAATCATCGGAGGACTGTGGCAAACACATTAGCAGCTTGGCTCTTGGCTGACTTGTTCATCCTCTGGAAAAATTCAGGGAAAATGATCCTGCGATTCGCCGGGGTGACACAGACCCAGAGTTATACTGATTACATTCCAGTAATCAGTAGGAATCTCCGCTGTAATATAAAGCCGGTAAAATAAGAAGTCTATAAGTTACCATTAGCGGCACTAAAGCCCAACCGAACGTTCAGTTTAAATCAGTTAAATACATTCCACATGTTCAAGGCTAAAGGTGCGCAAAGTCTTAAGCTTGTGTTCTTTATAAAGCAGCCACAGCTTGAGTAGAAAAGCCTGTCCGCTATCAGCATGCCGCAGAGAAGAACCATTGCTCTCTGTGTGTAAGCAGTGCTCTCTCTGCAGAGGTCCGACACCCCCCCCTGCTGAGTCAGCAGAGGGCATGAGCTAGAGGTCTGACCCGGCAGGGGTGTGTGTGACCTATGCAAAGACACCATTGCTTCCACTCGCAAAGCAATGTCCTTCTCTGCAATATGCCGGTGTTCTATCAAAGTTTGTGACTTCGTTAGAATGTGTGACCGGTGGCGTGTTCACACATTCTAACGTAATCCCGCCCAGTTTTTCGACGGTGGAATGTGTGACCGGTCACGTGGTCACACATTTTAAAGTAATTCCACCCACTTTTTCAGCGGTGGAATGTGTGACCGGCAAAAGTTGAAGAATTCCAACGCTTTCTCAGCTGTTCCAGGGCAGATCGTAATCGCAGATGGTATGTGCAGGAGAACCGATCTGCCCTGAAACAGTTGATCGGTCCTGAAATGTCACTTCTATTCAACGTTGTGACTGCGATTTTACATTCCACCGTACTCACAAAGTCCGATAGAAGTGACATTTGAGGACTGGTCAGCTGTTCCAAGGCAGATTGTTTCTCTTGTACATACCATCTGCGATGCCGATCTGCCCTGGAACAGCTGAGAAAGCGTTGGAATTCTTCAACTTTTGCCGGTCACACATTCCACCGCTGAAAAAGTGGGTGGAATTACGTTAAAATGTGTGACCACGCGACCGGTCACACATTCCACCGCCGAAAAACTGGGCGGGATTACGTTAGAATGTGTGAACACACCACCGGTCACACATTCTAACGCAGTCACAAACTTTGATAGAACACCGGCATGTTGCAGAGAAGGACATTGCTTTGCGAGTGGAAGCAATGGTGTCTTTGCATAGGTCGCACACACCCCCTGCTAGAGTGTTCGGGTTTCACTTGAAGAAAAGGTAGCAACCATACTGTCATTAGACAGCGCAGATCATAGGCAAAGAGCAGGGAGCGAATCAGAGTGGCTCCGTGCCTTGTGATCGCTATAACGGCCAATCACAGCAATCACAGATGTAAACACTGCATGTGTTTAGCCTTGAGTGCCCTCCCCTTCCTCTGAGAGCAGCAGAAAGAAAAATCCCAAATTTTTGGTTGTCACCAGAATAAGAACAGATGGCAAATTTTCCAATAGGGACACTACTTCTGGTGACCACCAGGGATTTCCCTCTCTTTGGAGGGATTTCCTCTCACTTCCTGTTGTGGCTGTCAGACAGGAAGTGAAGGGAAATCTCCCCAATATGACACAGATGGCAAAAAAAAATGCTTACCAGGGTTATAACTATCCAAAACTAAAACTAAAAGTTTTGTCTCCAGTTCTACATTAGTTCTTTTAACCCAAACTAGTTCTGGGAATCCAATCGAATTCTTTTTTAAATCCCCTCCAGCATGTGCTACCCTAGCAAAAGTGAAAGGTCGCAGGTCTGGCGTTGTAGGTCAATTCTTTTCATTTCTGCAAATGAGGTCGTGTCAGGCGGGTGAATATTGATTTCACAGAGCTGAGAGTTCGGATCTCCCACGTTTAACCTTTTGAATGTTGCTGGAAATCTTCCTAGAATTTCCCTCCGAGCAGATCTGAGAGTGAAGGGAGGAGGAAGCGGATCCAGGCTCACGTGGACGGTGACTCTGTTGGTGTTTCGGAAGGACAGGCTGGGTCTGGGTGTTGGAGAAAACACAATGCATTGCACAATCAGTGGATACACTGTATACTAAAATAGCATTTCCTATAATCTGTGCAGACAAGCTACATTACTGCAATGGTGTTTGCAACATACCCCAGTACTATCATTGCAACTGCTATCAATGACTTACATGGAATTTCTATTCAAGGGAATGTATAGCCCCATTAATGGTTTGTTTTTAGATATACATGAAAAAAAGATATCAGCTTGATCAAAATAATGATATCAGGGTATGTTATTGCTTTTAGACCCTTGAACTATGTATAAAATGTTATTGTAGATGTAGCTCCCTTGTCAACTCCTCCCGAGCTCGCCTCTAGGACTTCTCTAGAGTCTCTCCTATCCTCTGGAACTCTTTACCCCAATGATGTTGGGGTAAAGAGTTCCAGGGTATAGGAGAGAGTAGGAGATAGCCGAGATGTCCGGCTATCTCCCACTCTGTCTGCCTTTAGGCGATCCCTAAAGACTTATCTCTTCAAGGAAGCCTATCCCGCCTCTGAACCATAAAATTCTCAATTCATCCCCACACAGCTACCTCCTCATTTATCACTTCCCCCTCCCTTTTAGATGGTAAGCTCTCATGGGCAGGGCCCTCCTTACCATCTTGTCTTGAATTGTATTGTGATTGTAATGTCTTCCTTATATTGTAAAGCGCTGCGCAAACTGTTGGCGCTACAGTATATAAATCCTGAATCATAATAATAATGTACACGGGGGGCAACCATTTGCAAATTTCATACACTGCTTCCTACTTTGAAGTGATACATAATGATTGTGCTTCACTGCACCTTCTCACAATGCAAATCTATGATTCGGATGACTGAGTAAAAACAATGCACCCCTTGTGTGGCTGATGCCCTTTCTCAACACTTGGCAAAACCTCCGTCTGTGCCCAGGTGCGGTTGTCCGCGGCCTGTGCGATTATGTGAGAACAGGCTGCGGGCGGTGGCAGCTATCATCTTCATGTATAGGGTATCACACCTGCAGCAGATCATGTGAGTATCGTTGAGGAATTCGTGACTCACGCGATTGGCCCCATTCACACGTGTGAATGGGGCCCCTGAGATCATTGTTTACTTTTTAGATCACAGCGAACTTGATTTTCTTTTTTTAAACTATTGCATTATAATGTATTAGTAGTCACATGACCACTGATATGTTCCTAGTTTTGGGGTGGGTTGGTGGGTGGGTCTATGATGTCACCGCTCTCCTGCGTTGTACTGGGTTAGCTGGAAACAGTGAATGAAGCCTTTGTATTGGTGAATGCTGCCACTTAATGATGTCACCGCCTAGCTTGATGCAGAGAGCGGAGGGCCGCCAATGCTGCATATTTAGCAGCAGTAATGTGGCGTTGTCAGCACCAACGTAGGAAACAAGGCTGCGGTAGCACCACTGGCAGGATTAACAGGTAAATAATAAGAATGGAATAAAATTAGCACACTTATTAAAAGAAAAGGTTCATGAAAATTGAGGGAAGTTGTATTTATGTAAATCCACTTTAACGTTCTGTAGATTTGAGAAGCGTGGGGACTGGAGCAGACAACATCTGGAGCAGCTGTGCACAGCAACCAATCAGGTTCTCTCTTTTATTTTCAAATCTTAACTGAGCAACCTGAAGAGAGTAGCTGATTGGTTGCCATAAGCAACAGCTCCAGATTTTGTCTGCTCCAGTTTTGATAAGTTCCCCTCTCTGTCGGGTATCACTGCTATCGGGGTCTCTCTAAGAGAAATTTCCCCTGGCTTCTAGTCATTTTTTTAAGGTCATATGAGGCTTATTGTTTGATACAGTGTTTTAATTAAAAACTGCTCGGCTTTTATTATAGGCTGAAAAATGAATTACATTTTCCTTTTTTGTTTTCTTCAATTTTTTTAAATCATCAACGTATCTGACAAGTTTTTTATTTGCATTGGTGATCTGCAGGCTGAAGGCTTTTGTTTTTGCTGTATTAATAATAATAATAATAATAATAATTATTATTATTATCTGTGAAGGTTCTCATTCATCCAGGTCATGGTATATCTGTAAAAAATAAGTCAAGGCAACTGGACTTGCTGTATTTTTCTTGAAGACATTT
>NW_017306665.1:681472-728750 GCF_000935625.1 Nanorana parkeri
CTGTATTTTTCTTGAAGACGTTTCACTGGTTATCTAACCAGCTTTCTCATTCTTCTCCTTTTTTCTTTGAGAAAGCTGGTTAGATAACCAGTGAAACGTCTTCAAGAAAAATACAGCAAGTCCAGTTGCCTTGACTTATTTTTTACAGATAATAATAATAATTATTATTATTATACAGGCTTGATCCCAGAAGATGGGAGAGACTCTAGAGAAGTCCTAGAGGTGAGCATGGGAGGAGATGACAAGGGAGCGTGAGAGCAGGAGGTCCTGGGAGGAACAGAGAGGGTGGTTAAGGGGATATTTTGAGATGAGGTTGGAAATGTGTTAGAGCCTCCAACCTGCATGTGATCACTATGTCAGAGCTAATATAATGATCGCACAATCAGGAAAATCTCTGATCATCATTTCCTGTCAGCTGGCATTCAGAGCCAAGTATTGCACTGCAATGTACTATGCACACATTAGTGCATTGCAGTGCCATTCATTTTCACAGGCACCCCAAAGCACTAAGGCACTGCACCTCTGGTGCACATGTATTGCAGCGCACCACAATGCACGGCAACTTACTTGTGTGTGTTGGGGTGTGCTAAAGTTGCAAGCCCATTTTTCTGTCCGTTCTCTGCCTTAACACAACGGAGGTTAATGCGCATTGCGCCTGGTCTGAATGGGCCAACCGGGTTATTGTCAAGGTTAGCGATTTTTGGCACAAGAACAGGTACAGAACACTTAAGATCACATTTATTTCGCACTCTCCACTGACTAAAGTGCATTGAGGTGAAATGTGTTATTTTGTCAAAAGTACACGATTTCCAGCCAGAATTTGGTGAAGCAGAACCTCAGAATTTCACTCATGCCCAATGATGACAGCTGATGTAGCGCACTTAAACCTGCACAATTAAGACGCACGCAGGTATGAAGGCTGATGCTTTGTATGTGATCATCACACTCTGCGTGCATGGAGACGTTCAGGAAGCATCACCGTTTTATCCAGTCTGGATGTTAGTAAACATACTGGGGTACCATTTATTTATGACTCCTCCCCCATAGCATAGGAGGGATTTCATCTTTAATAAAGAAAATTAATCCGCATTAGAACGGAGTCATACAACCCAAGATGAAGTGCGTTTAATCATAAAAGTGTTCGGGTGTTTTGTACAATGCTATATGACTCCATGCCGTTATGGATTACCACTTAATAAAGGTGGAATCATTTCTATATTATTGATGGTCCCGGGGGTGGGGTGAATTAAGTTAATTCCATTGTTTCTGCTGAGCTACAGACTTTTGAAAGGGTCAGTCCACCCAAAACCATTATTTCAGTGCTTGGTCAAAGCTGGAGAGTTTACCTACCTGACAGTTTCCTCTATCTGTGAAATCTCAGTTCTGCACATCTCTTGTGCCTATTATGAGGGGTTCCCACCATCCCGTGGTGAGTTCCCAGGTCTACACACCTCCTGTGCCTATTATGAGGGGTTCCCACCATCCCCATGCTTTGTTTTTGGTGTACACAATTCCTGTGCCCATTATACTGTATGTGTTCCCACATTCCCTGCGGGGCAGAATTTCCTACTTCCTTGAACATAGTATACCCAAGGCCAGGGGCATCCCGAAGCCGGGTGTCACCCGGAGCGGATACCGGGTGACACCCCGCCGTGACATCATCGTGCATGCGCGGCCATCTCGGTGATACCTGCCGGCAGCCATCTTGGTGATGGACGCCGGCAGAGAGAGGACGTTCACCCGGCGAGATAGGGCATGCCGCCAGGTCCCCTTCTCTCTCCTTCAACTGTCGGGCTCTCGGTCCATGACCGAGTGCCTGACTTTTCAGTGAGGGTGACACCAAAATGACTGTCAGTCATTTTGGTGTCACCCCTACAATGGTGTCACCCTGGTGTGGGCTGCACCCCCCTTGTGACGCCACTGCCCAAGGCAATATCTAATTACAAATTACACCACAGAAGCCAGGAATCCCAATCCACAATCCCTTGCAACTCCTGTTGTGAGCAAAACTTGGATCTCAATTACACATCACCTGTACACCATCCATAAGTTGGGGGTGAAGCTCCCCACGTATCCCATTAATTTGCATTTTTCAACCTTTTTTTCGGTCACAGTACCTTTAGAGTATGCAAAATCTTGAAGCACCCCAGTCTAAAATGTAAAAAACATAAATAACAATGTGTCGTCCTTCCAAAATCCATACCAGACCGTTATCCAAGATAGGAGTCTGGTATGGTTTCCCGGGGGGAACCCAACACAAAATAACCCAAGGGGTCCCCCCCCCTTTCATATCAGAGTACTAACTTCACATTAGAAGCCTGCTTCATATCATAGCCCTCCCTTTCACATCAGACTCCTCCTTCACAAGTGTGTCCTCTGTCCCCCACTCTACGTCAGAGTCCCACCAACACATCAGGAGCTGAAGATGCAGCAACATGGCCGAGGGTGGGAGGCAGGGTGGGAATGGATGGGAGGCAAACTTCCTTCCTCCGCTGAATGGATCCCGCCCTCCCTGCACCAGTGTCATTCATTTCTATGGCACTGACAGCCTGCTGCCTGCACCATGGAGAGGCATGACACTGTGTAAAAATTTCGAGACAACCCTGAGGAAGCCAGAAGACACCTTGGTTAGGAAAAGCTGTTCTATACAATGGTGGGTCGGGTGTGATGAGATTTGCTCGACACTGATGCAAAGTAAATCAAGCTTTGTATCTAAACGAAATGTAAGAACACATGGAAAACATCTCTTTGTCTTGGTGTGAAGCCCGAAGATTCCCTTCATAAAGGAATTATGAACAAAATTCTGTCTATGGCATAAAATAAATGATCTGATCTTCATGCAGTTTCAGATTCAGCTCCGTATGAGGAATAAAGACACCATAACCATTTTCTGTGATATCTGACTCACACGCCAGGCATGTAAATGTATTAACTCACACTGTATATCGGTCCTTAGGAGACACAGGAGTTATAGGCTGCTATATGTCAGCCGGCACCAGCTGTCCTTTCTCAGGGGTCTGCGCTGAATCACACTGCCATAATTGCCCTCACTGCAAATTAAATGCAAAACTGGCTTTCAAATGACTCATTCGGTAAATATTCAGACTTATGTATAGCTCTCATAAATATTATACACATACATGAAGGTTATGAATATCAGACACATGCAGGGATTTAGGAATAACAGATGGATACTCATATCTCCTGACAAAAGCACATTTAATGGGTAAGTATAATTCTGCATAGAATTTCTGGTCATGCCTTAAAGCAAACCTGTAAAAAAAAACTCAACCCTTCTATCTAAGTCTAAGACACACTCTGCAATGGCTAAACTTTCCCTTGGGTCTTCTTCCTCAATGGTCCAGTCCCAACTGTGGACCACTTAAATGCATGGGATATCTAGGTACCAATTACCAGGCCCCTACATGACAGCGCTGGTTTGAACCTTTCCCTACTCTGTACAATGGTTGGAAAAACATATTTTTGGTCATACATACAGTTTAAGAACCCAGCATGGTAGGAATGGGTGAATGTCACATGCTCCCCCCTATACGCAGAAGGTATTTCTCTGTCCAGGCAGTCAGACAGAGCAGCAGAAGAGCAAAAGGAAAGGCGAGAATTAGCTAGGAAAGCCATACTCCAGGTTAGTTGGAAGTTACTGGATTAAGAAGTCCCTGTTGGTGGACAAGCACGTTGAACTTGGCCAGCTATGTAGGATGGAATTATGTTTGCTTTTTCACTGTATTTATACAACTTCCAATGCAGTAAAAAAAGAAGTTGAAGACAGATGTGGACTTTCATTCTTATGGATTAGAGGGTAAGCCTATACCATAAAGGAGCATAGCCTATGTGACCGGTTCAGGTTGGAAAATTGGTGGTGGGCCACTAGTGTAGGGTTCTCCTCTTTGGTAGTGGTGGATAGGGTCCCCAAAGTCTACCATGCATCATATGGCCTGGAACCCTGGCAGATTGGTCCTGCAACCACGGAAAACAAAGGGGCCCCTTATGTGTATGAAATGGAGTTTTTACCAACATGGCCTGAGGGCAGCATGGAGTGGCACCAGAACAATGGAATTGCTGGAATTGTCCTACTTTTAGCACTGGTGCCGGAACTGGCTTAACAACCCGAGCCTGTTATACTGAGCCTGATGAAGGGGACCCTGCGTGGCCCCGAAATGTTGCTTCCATTGGGACAATATGTGTCAATAAAAAGATGTTCATCGCAACATATTCTGTTGTGTGCTGGTGACATCTTGTTTCTCTTCTTGCTTAACAACCTGGCACAAGGGGGCACTACATGATGTTGCTTCCTGCATGGGAAAAGCACAAGTTCATCATAGACACCATATCACCAGACCATTTATTGTAACAACAATCTTCCCATAATATTATAGGTGCATTTAACATATTTTAGGCAAGTTATTTAACTGTTAACATCCCCCTTGTGTTGACATCCAAAAGTCCTGGGGCTGCTGCTGGGTACTGCCATCCTGGATGTGATGTCAGCAACCCCAGTAGACTCAGAGCTGTCACTCAAGGGACACTCCATAGTATTCCCCTTCACTCCTCCCAAAGCAGCTACATTAAAATTTAAGTAAGGGGGTGAGGGGCAGGGTGGAGGAGCTAGGCCAGCATATACAGGAATAAGACACTCCCAGCTGGAGTGCCCAGGTTGCCTGCCCCTGCCCTATTGAATTCCCCTTAACTCCTCGCCCAGAAGCTACATGTATGTAGGGAGGTGAAGGGAGGGGCAGAGGAGCTTGGCCAGCATAGAGTAATTAGATACTTCCAGAAGAGCAGAGGGCTATGATGTGCAAAAAGGGAGGGGGCTGTGCTAGGGAATCAACTCTTTATTGAGGAATCAAATCTTTGAGTTCAAAAGCAGATTGAAAGTCAGTTATGGAAGTGAAAAAAACTGCAAGTAAGCATTTTAAATATTTCATTTTTGTATATTTTTACCTGCAATTTTTTTAAGCTGGTGACAGGGTCTCTTTAAAGTACCTGCTATGACACACCACTGGCAGTTTACTAACTAGTGACTGAGGCAAACAGGACCTTGCGTGATAAGGAAACATAAAAGCCTTAGGTGAAACCTCCACATTCCTAGCCATTGCATCAGAGCTGCGGGGTCGGGATTTCATCAGAAGACTGGCAGCGCTCAGTAAGTATCCAGTCAGCTGCCCTCATATAAGTCTTTTGATTTACAAGAAGTCGGAAGAGTCTGAGAAGGTTCCATCCGATCGTCACGTGACCCCATCCATGACATACTGTACATACAGTGTGAGTTTAGCCTAGCTGGCGTGTTTCACTTCTATAGTGGAAAACATCTGCACTTTTCCCCATCCCAGGGCTGTCATGGAGCTGAGATTTCTTCATCTCTCCAGTTCCGCTTTCACATTGAGATCAGTTCAATGTCTTTGCATTGAGCTTCATGATTACTCATGGAAACTCTATGAGAGAGGGGAAGACCCTTCGCTATGAGCATTGAAAGTAAACTACTTATTGCATAAGCCGTGTTTTTATTTCCATTGCAGAAAGCATTTTGTAACTCCTACACCGGGTATCTGTGAACGTAAGCAATTTTGTCTTCTGTATCTTTTATAAGAGCTTACCCTTTCTTCACATCCCACAAGGCCTCCTGGGAGCTAGTGCCATCCTCTCTATCCCCCTCTTCATCTTTCCAGGTGGTAGATGGCATTCTTAGCATGTTGGTGCTGCTGAACTTTTAGGTTGGCTTCACACTCTTGTAAATCTGTAAAAATAAAAAATCAAGGCAACTGGATTTGCTGTATTTTTCTTGAAGATGTTTTGCTGGTCATCCGACTAGCTTTTTGAATTCAGAATGACTTGTACAAAAATATTCTGGGAATAAATATGGTGAACGTTTCTCCAACCAATACAATCTGTTTATCATAACCAACATGGGGTCAGAGACCTCTTGGAGGCAAGGTGTTCATTGCATTTGCATGATTGAAGCTAGCAGATGCTATTAACCTCCCTGGCGGTCAGATTATTTTATTTATTTTTTCCTTTTTTGTTCTATCTGTTTTTCGTTTTTACTTTTAAAATTCCCGCCGGTTCCGCCCCCCCTGCGACGCGGACGCACGCAAGGGACGGAATCCGGAAGACGGATGCCGGAGGACACAGCGGGGATCGTGGACAAGGTAAGAGACGCTACGCTGTAATAGGCTGAGTGTGGCTCGGGGTTACCACTTATGGTACTGAAAATTAACCCCGAGCCACACTCGGGAATACCGCCAAGGAGGTTAAGCCGCCCAGAGAGAAGTGTTAAAACAGCATTGTATGTGGCAGGCAAAAATTTAAAGGAAATCTATTGAATTATCATAAGTTCCATCCCACTCCTAATAAAAATACCCATCTAGAAGTTATTAAAGATGTCCATAGGATGTACGTTCTCAAGGCACTGAAACAATTGCACTCAGCCTTGTGAATATGCATTTTCTTTTGTCACCCCTCTCACAGAGCCTGCCACGTGAACTACAACTCAACATCTGAACAATGTAACATTATCATTGCTTGCTGGAAGCATTGCATGATGGGATATGTAGTCATGAGAAATGGAGATTGCGTCATATCAAACAGCAGCAAAAGAGACGCAAAGCACACTGGGAATGCAGGAAGTAGTTGGACGTGATGGGCAGACGGAAGGTAGCACTCACTTCATAAAAGGGATTTCTTCCAGTAAGCTTTCATTGTATCAGAATCAACTCTCCTATGTATTCCTATTACAATGCTGATGTCATAACCGGAGAGGATATGCTGGGACCTTACAACGCCTTTAATGGAAAAAAATCACTATAGATCCCATCCATCCTCCAAATACTGGTTGGTGCAGCCGCTGTACATGCTGCTCTTATAACTGTCTAGTTGCTGCCCATCATGTAGACATCATCTCACATGCACTGTAATCACTGAAGGACCACGAGGGATCGAACATTTGATGTTGCAGGACCGTATATTAAAGCTGAAGTTTAACCTGCCTATATTTTGCCTTCCCTGGTACCCCCCACCCCCCACATCAACATGCTAGTGACATTTTTAAATAAAACTTTTCCCTTTTTATTACATACCTTATTTTAGACCCATTACATACCTTTTTTTCAGTGCAGGGAATTTTTATTTCCTGTGCTCCTCAGCGCCACCATGTAATAATACAACACACTGCATTCGAACTGGAATGAAGCTCAAAACTTAGGAGGCAGCTGTCATTTGTAAGCAGCACACGGAGCTCCTGGGATTTGTACATCTCTGTTTTATTGTATGATTTTGTTTTTATAAACGTATATAAAGTGATGCCCAGATACCATTTTTGCAAGTACGAGTACTTATACTTGTCCAAGAACTCACAGATACAAGTACTGATACATTTTTGTTTATTGTCATGTGACAGTTTTTCTAAAACAATACAGACTAATGATTTCAGGACAGTGGTGGAGTGCCAGAGCCAGGTCCCAGCTGCAACCACTGCAGCCCAGGTAGTTCTCATGAAAATGCCAAGTATTGGCACTGGTATCTGAACTGGTATCGGTGCATCCTTAATATATATTAAGAACATTCATTTTTGCCATTATTCACCCAAAACAAACATTCACAGAGATTTGCCGGCTGAAGGGCCCTACAAATGTTTTATCAATACACCCCTAATTGTTCTAGAACTAACACTGGTCAAACTACAAAAAGGTTCTTTATTTTGTTGTCTTTTTGCCTGCATATTGCATAAAATATAAAACAATTTGTGCAAATACTGTCAACAGATAATATATTTATTTTTGGTATCATAAGTAATGACAAAGTTATCGCCAAATTAATAGGCCAATAACTGAAATGTAAAAATTGTTGGGGTGATACTCTGTTCGGCGTCCCTGGTTGCTGGGAGCTGGGCTAGATGCCAGCCAAAGTGCCCTGCTCAGCTCCTGTCAACCAGTGATGTCAGTGAACTGGGCAGGACACCAGACAAAGCCAGACAGATAACCACCAACAACCCCAACCCACCCCCCAGTAAACAACCAGGACCTCCCTTCACTCACCAAACCAGCACCCCACACCTGGACCTCTTAGCAACTTGGGATGCTCTGGCTGAAAAGGGGGTAGCAGGCACACCCGAAGCCGCCCCCCCCATGTGAACCAATGAGATGCCACCTAAGGCAACTGCCTAACTGGACAGAAAATGAAGGTATATTTACACAGATGTCAAACCCCTCCCCCCAAATCTTGGATTTTAACCCTTTTCCACTCTGTCCAAAATTAAACTTTTGGCTTTAGACAGACTTTAATCCTTATTACAGCAAATCTCTCTATGTATTCTACACCCATACACGTACAAGCATTTCCCAGGAAAGTGTAAATCCAAAATCGGTGCTTTTGTGTTAGTGTCAAATATCCGTTGTTCAAAACAGTTTCATAAAAGTTTTTTTTTTAACATCTCACTTCCACTTTCCTAGAAACTGCCTTTAAGCAATTTGGTCAAAGGTGCCTGAACCTGAATGATGGAAGCCAATGAGGTTCCACATGACCTCATGACATTTCTAAAAAGGCCAAATCCAAATGTCAGATGACAGTGCAGCATTGTGACCTCACTTTACTGCCTTCAGAGGCTTCCCGAAATCATCATCTTCAAGCCTTTATCAGACAGGCAGCTGGTAGCCAGGTGTCCCCTAAGTCGAGATCACCCCTGGGGCCTTCTGGATATCCGACCACAAATACCACAATGTAATAGTTGGTCTCACAATGACTCACAAAGCCCAAAACCTTTCATGTAGTCATCACAGGCTGGATGCATTAAGTTGAAGGCACTCTGCACATCTTTGGACACTTGATGCAGAAAATATTGAAGTGGCTGTTGAGTCTAATCTAAGGGAACCTGTCATCTAAAATGGTTAAAGCTGAACTTCAGGTACAGGAAAATAAAAAAAACAATTATGTATTTATTTATACGTATTCAATGTATTGTACTTACAGCTAGCATATTTACCTAAATCTGTCTTCCTATTATCCTCCTGTGTTACCTTACACAGCAGCACTCAAACTGGGAGAGGCAGGGACAGCAGCCTGAGCCAATCAGAGCCCTACTGCTTTTTACCTTGTCAAAAAACATTTCAGAAGTCTATGTATGGGTGCCAAACACAGACCTTGAGAGTCCAGAACTACTTTATTGGTTCCACAGGTAACAACATGAAAACAAAAGGCAGCCAATGCATTTCAGGAGTGAAATGATCCCCGTGGGGGATCAAGGGCTTAGCAATTATCACAGTAGACTCTGCTCAATGATACACGCACCTGCTTACTCTTCTAGCTCTGATTAATAAATCCAGGAACTTAACTCTGAGTCCATTAGATACTATGATATATGCTAAAGCCCTAATGAAGTGGGGTTGTTTGGCCCAGGAAACGCATTGCCTGCCTTTTGTAGTCCTGTTGCCATCTGTCAGGATGGCATCAGAAGACAAGGTGCATGTACACCAATGCACGCTAGTTGTGTACATACTAAGGCTAATTCCTGAAAGCACACTGACTTACATGTGCACGCTCATCAATGAGGACACATTGCTTGGGTACGTTGACATGCAGGCGCAGGCCTAATTCCAGGCCTGTCTTATTTAAGGAACAGTGCTGAGCTGGGAAGATGCTAGATGGATGGTTGCTGGATGGTCTTCAGCTGTTGCTCTGCTACATGACCTTGAAACCGTTGCTGACTCTGCCTACCCTTTGACTTCTTTCTGCTCTGCCTGCATGTTATTGACCGTGGCTGGTTCCTGACCATGGCTTGTCCCTGCTTTCTCTGATTCAACCTTGGCTAAGTCCATGACCATGACTTCTGTCTGCTGATCTTCTGGTGTGACCTTGGCCTGTCTCCTGAGTTTGACTCTGCCTGCTACTCTGTATGCTACCTGTCTTCTCAGCCACCAACCACTGCTTGTCCTGTCCATGTTTCCAGTCTGCTGTGTTCCAGTTTCCTGTCCAGCTGCTTCCGTGATCTGGACTCCCGGAATCCATGCCCTGTCACTTCCTGTGCTTCCACCAGGTGTGTCTGGACCAGAGGTATAAGGGAATCCCTCTTGTCATCTCAGCCACCACTAGGTACATGATATCACCTGCAGAACCAATAACATATATCTAGACTAAACGTGTGTTTGGTGCTTCTTCAGGGCTCAACTATACAAAGACTAATAATGCTTGGTGGCCCCTGTTTCTGGGAGGGACCCCCGCTTTGTGGAGAGCTGCCAAACCTAAGTTATTGGTTTATTAAGGACCTCTTATCTGCTGGGTACGGATTCGTATGGAGCACCTCATTCCCACCTCTGCTATAAATAAACATTATGGAGACTACCTACAACCTTTCTAAATTATTTCACAATCATGTAAACAACAGATTTTATTTATTAGTACTACCAAAATGTTTAACCCATTGAAAAACACTCAAACACATCACATTATTGTTATGTCACATCATTGTAAGACCAATCATTGTATGACCCATCATTGTAGAACCCCTCATTGTATGACCCATCATTGTAGAACCCATCATTGTATGTCACATCATTGTAGAACCCATCATTGTATGTCACATCATTGTAGAACCCATCATTGTATGTCACATCATTGTAGAACCTATCATTGTATGTCACATCATTGTATGACCCATAATTGTATGTCACATCATTGTAGAACCCATCATTGTATGTCACATCGTTGTAGAACCTATCATTGTATGACCCATCATTGTATGTCACATCATTGTAGAACCCATCATTGTATGTTACATCATTGTAGAACCCATCGTTGTATGAGCCATCATTGTAGAACCCATCGTTGTATGTCACATCATTGTATGACCCATCATTGTAGAACCTATGATTGTATGTCACATCATTGTAGAACCCATCATTTTATGACCCATAATTGTAGAACCTATCATTGTATGTCACATCATTGTATGTCACATCACTGTAGAACCCATTATTGTAGAACCCATCATTGTAGAACCCATCATTGTAGAACCCATCATTGTATGACCCATCATTGTAGAACCTATCATTGTAAAACCCATCATTGTATAACCCATCATTGTAGAACCCATCATTGTATGACCCATCATTGTAGAACCCATCATTGTATGACCCATCATTGTAGAACCCATCATTGTAGAACCCATCATTGTAGAACCCATCATTGTATAATCCATCATTGTATAACCCATCATTGTAGAACCCATCATTGTATGACCCATCATTGTAGAACCTATCATTGTATGACCCATCATTGTAAAACTCATCATTGTATAACAAATCATTCTGGAACTCATCATTGTATGACCCATCATTGTAAAACCCATCATTGTATGACCCATCATTGTATGACCCATTATTGTATGTCTAGGTAATTGTAAACCTACCTAATCCTCTAAAGAGTTGGGCTGGAAGAGCAAGTATACTGAAAAGGATTTCTGATTATCTCTCTGATTTTCCTAGTTGGCATGCTTATTACAAAGTCACTGACTGAGAAAGTGCTGAAGCCAAAGGGTCAGTAGAACAGCTAAGCAACTAGCATTGTCCTAAGGAGGTCAACAATAGCAGTCCCTGTATTTCTTTAAAGCAGATCTCCAGGCAAAAATAACAATAGTAGCCCCTTAAAAGACAAAAATAACAACTGCTGCAATATTCTCCTTCATTCCAGAGATTCCCCAGCAGTACTTTTTTTCTGCCACTAGATGTTCTCAGTCTCACGGCCAGCATCACTCAAACCCCCTACCAGTAAGGTAAATATCTATAACTTAGCCCCCAACAGCAGTCAAAAGCCAACATGGATTCTAACCTTTTCTCTACAGAACCACCAGTCATTTCTGTATCTGCATAAAGTCTCCTCATGAATGTGTGATATCATCTACCTAAACAATAAAATAAATGACAGCGCCAGTGAGGTTTCAGTAAATGGCAGTTTACTGTGAGCTGATTGCAGGGGTTTCATCAGTCTGGTTTATCAGTGATGTCAGTTTGACACTATGCTGAGTGATGGCTGCTCCGGCTGAGTAATATATTAGTCTGGGTCAGGTGATGGAGATTAAGTTCACTATGAACAGAGAAGTTTTATCAACGTTTGGGATATTTGGTGACCAACTCATGTAGCTACTACTACTCATGTTGCTTTGGTTACACTTAGGGTCATCAAGGTCAGGTCTGTTCTCCATAAGCTAATGTTTCACATATAAGGGGATGCTGGTGCATTGACTCACGTCTTGGTTTCAATAGTGAGATTTCGTTGGGAGAGGTTTCAGATCCCTACCATGGAATTTTAGTATTCAGCCTTTGCACTCCCTGGTGTTTGTAAATTAGACATGTAAATGTAATTTAATTCTGAATGGATATTCATATGAATTTCATTTAATTCGGACATTCAAATGCATCGGAATCTTCAGTTTCCAACGTGTCCAAATGCAAACGAATTTGAATGCTCCTTTAACGTAAATTCGGATCTGTCTGAGTTTTGTTCAAAACTAAACTAAGGGGGTTATTCACGTAGGAGCTGAAGGATTCAGCCATAGCTTCAGCTGATCCTTCGGCTCTCTTCGGCCGCTGGAGCCCTTCGGTTCAGTCAAACTGGAGGGCTGCTGTAGGGGCTATTCACTATACCCCGTACAGCAGCCAAAGGTGGCCGAGCGGATCAGCCCAGCCAAAGGCATATGCTTCGGCTCGACTGAGCCGAAATGACACCCAAAGCGTGGTGAACGGCCTGCTGAAGGTAGTCCTTTTGCCCCGCAAATGACAGCTGGGCGGAGCCAGTTGTGATCTCACAGCTGGCTCTGCTCAGTTGTATGACAGATCAGCGTCCCCAAATGACCTGCTCAATTGCTATTCATTGGCCGGGACCTGCTAAAAGACTCTAGCAGGTGCCGGCCAATAGGAAACAGTTGGGTGGAGCTAGCTGTCACTGCTAGCTCCGCCCAATTGTTCTTTTTAAAAAAAAATGTAATATTTATTTACATTTGTAAAAATATTTTTTAAACTTTTTAAAAAAACTGTTTCATTGATTTGCTATTCTGCTCGGTACCACGAAGGTACAGAGCAGAATAGCAGAGCTATTCAGAATAGCCGAGCCGAATGCAGCTCGGCAGAATTTGGCTATCGCACACTGCCATTTGGCCCCTTTGAGAATAGGGACGAACGGCAGTGAGTGAGCTACCGGAGCTTCAGCTCAGCCGATCCAGATATTGGATCGGCTGAGTCGAAGTCCTACTGCACTTTAGCTCAGCCGAACAGAGCATGCAGAGCATGTGCGGCTGACAGTAGAGCAGCCGAAGGCAGCCTATGTACGGCTGAAATCAGCCGTACAAGCCAGAAGTGAATAGCCAAACTTAGTTCGGCTCACTTCACTTCGGCTGGGTTATTCACTTTGTGAATAACCCCTTAAATTGACATGTGACTGTTCTCTGGCTATTGGCTAACGAGATGTTTTTTTTTGGCTGTTGAAGGTTGAATTACAGGCATGTTCATGTGACTTCATTCCAAAACGAAAATTCGGATATATTCACAATCCGAATAACGAACCGATTTAAATTTCAGATCCGAAAAATTCAAGAAATAAAAATCCTAGTGGATCCGAAAAGAAACAAATTTTTTGCAGGGTTACATGTCTATTGTAAGTAACCATTTTTCCTGACCACTCCATGGTGGCATATAAGTAAATATTCCAGGGGCGGAGAGGGCCCACTTATATGCCGCCATGGAGATAGTCAGGAAAGGAAAATTACCCTAAGTGTGAATAGGAATTCTTCTATTCAGAAGAGAAAAGAAGAGAAGAGAGGAGTGTGTGTGAGAGAGACCGAGGGAGAAAAGAGAAGAATACGAAAGAAAGAGAAAAGAAGAGTGAGAGAAAAGAGAGATAAAGTGAGTGTGTGTGAGAGAAGTGTTCATGAGAGAGAGAAGATAAAGAAGAGTTAGAGAAAGAGAGAGAGAGAGAGATATGGGGATAGAGAGAGAAAGAGATCTATCTATCTATCTATCTATCTATCTATCTATCTATCTATCTATCTATCTATCTATCTATCTATCTATCTATCTATCTATCTATCTATCTATCTATCTGTCACTCTATCTATCTATCTATCTATCTATCTATCTATCTATCTATCTATCTATCTATCTATCTATCTATCTATCTATCTATCTATCTATTGAGAGGGAAGGTGAGGAGAGAGAAGACTTTGTATCTATTGAGAACAGAAAATGTATTTCTTTGGCTACAGTTTACATTTCATCAACCAGTTTCTCCATCCTCTGTGCATTACTTCACGTTGCTTGTCATATATGATTACAGGGATGTGTCCTCAGACTGGCTTGCTACAATCCTAGTGTCCACATCATTATCTGTCTGTGCGGCCGGGGGTCACAAATTGGGGTCTTCATTAAAGTGCATGTTTTTGATATTTGTTTTCCTTGCAACATAATTACTGAGTGTACTCTTCCACCTTCTTGACTATACATGGATGCCCCCAGTTTGTACATATTATATTTAAAGCTGAACTGCTAAATAAACAGATTAAATACATATTAGGAAGCATTTATTGCAAAGGATTTGTATTTCTCTGCAGGTCTAAAGGTTCTTAAAACAGTACACCAAATAAAAGTATTACATTTCCTTAAAAAATAAATAAATAAATAAATTAGGTAGGCATAGGATAGGAATTTTTCCTATGTTCCTCAGTGCCATCTAGTGGCCATTATGCGTGATGTGAAGGCAATTCTCCAACCGTAACAGAGACAGAAATAGAAATGCTTTTCTTTAGTAGAGAAGAAAAAAAAACTAGAACACTTGTCTGATTTTTATTCCTGTGTCCCTGCTTCAGATATTCCCTCACTTCTTGTTAGGTAAAAATGCTGTCAGTAGGATGGAAGGTCAGGGGAATCCTCTTTAATGGAGTCCTGGAGAGTTCCCCACTCTACCAAAAACTACACTAAAGAGTTTTGGCTGGACATACACTGGTACTGTAGGTCCAATATCAGCTAAGTGAACTTCTACAGCCTACAACCACATTTGTAGCATGTCTCCAATCTTTGACCATCTCCTGTAGCATGTCTCCAGCCATTGACCATCTCCTCTAGCATGTCACCAGTCATTGACCATCTCCTGTAGCGTGTCTCCGGTCATTGACCATCTCCTCTAGCATGTCACCAGTCATTGACCTTCTCCTGTAGCATGTCTCCAGTAATTGACCATCTCCTCTAGCATGTCTCCAGTCATTGACCATCTCCTGTAGCATGTCTCCAGTCATTGACCATCTCCTGTAGCATGTCACCAGTCATTGACTATCTCCTGTAGCATGTCTCCAGTTATTGACCATCTCCTGTAGCATGTTTTCAGTCTTTGGCCATCTCCTGTAGGATGTCTCCAGTCTACAACCTTCTCCTGTAGCATTTCTCCAGTCTTTAGCCATCTCCTGTAGGATGTCTCAAGTCTTTGACCATCTCGTGCAGCATGTTTACCCCAACCTGTCCGTCTATCTCCCACCTTGACTGCCTTTAGGCGTTCCCTAAAGACTCACCTCTTCAAGGAAGCCTATCCCACCTCGACCTAACCACTGAACCTTCACATTCTCAAATAATTCATCCCCACACAGCTACCTCCTCATGTATCATTTCCCCCTCCTCTTTCAGATTGTAAGCCCTCAAGGGCAGGACCCTCCTTAGCATTTTGTCTTGAATTGTATTGTAATGTCTTCCTTATATTGTAAAGCGCTGCACAAACTGTTGGCGCTATATAAATACTATTTATTATTATTAATAATAATAATAATAATGTTTCCAGTCATTGACCATATCCTGTAGCATGTTTTTAGTCTTTGGCCATCTCCTGTAGCATGTGTTCAGTCTTTAACCATCTCCTGTAAGATGTCTCCAGTCTACAACCATCTTTTGTAGCATGTCTCAGTCTTTAACCATCTCCTGTAGGATGTCTGCATTCTACTACCATCTCCTGTAGCATGTCTCCAGCCTTTGATCATCTCCGGTAGCATGTCTTCAGTCTTTGACCATCTCTTGTAGAATGTCTGCAGTCTGTGACCATCAGTTGTTGTATGTTTGCAGTCTCTGACCATCTCCTGTAGAATGTCTGCAGACTCTGAACATCTACTATTGTATGTCCAATCGCTAACCATTTTCTGCAGCATTACATACACCGCACATTTTGAGCAGCCTTTTTTGAAGTTGACCACTACTGCCCAAAGATATGCACGCATATTTGTGTAATACTGTTGCTTAAGAGATTGGGTCATGCATGTGCGGCCAGCTGCCATCTACTGTGTGTGCACAGCTTAAGAGCTCATTGACATGGATGTGCATATCCATACGGCGTGCACACATGTGCAGAGACCTGCTCCCAGCAGGGGCAATTGCTGTGTGTAATTGCATGAAGAAGCCTGAACTTCCTTATGGGAGGACAGGGCTGCATTTGGCTATACGCTGACCTGAACCTGCACCCGGATGTGCATGCCCATGTGAATAAGGCCTAAAGCTAAGGTTTAATCTGCCTATATTGGCCTTGCCTGGTTCCTCTCTTTCCCCCTAATCAACATGCAGTTACAATTTTTGCATTTTCAATGGACCTGCAATAGACCTGAAGATGTCAGTGGCCCTTAGACCACCGGAACCCTGGGGGGAAGAGGCCATAGGGACAGGTCTACAAGCCTGGAGGGAGCCAGGATCAGCTAAGTAATTCTGCTTTATTCCAGCCCCCTATACAAAAATGAGCACTTAACCCTTGCAGTGCGGAGGTTGCCCTACTACAATGGTTGTTTGGAATTTTTTCTGGAGATCAGCTTTAAGTATCAGTTACCCAATCTAGGCATTAGTTGCAAATACCATGAAATATACTCATATAAATACGTTCACAGGAACCTTATGATGGGGATTTCTCATCATGAATGGGTTAATATAACTTTGCTCAGCTCTTGTGTATCTGGCCTACAGCCCTCCAGCAGAACATGTCTAGGCTTGTAGTTCTTGAACAGCGCTAGGTCTGATCCTGGCAATAACGTGGTCTAGCTACACATTCGGGAATATTTAGTGCAAAAAGCTTTAATTTATGGCAGCCAACCAGATTTCAGTCCAGAGGTATTGTCTGATTAGTTGCTATGGGTTTCAGCACTGCGCACTTTGCCTAGGAAATAAATGAAGTGTAGCCCCTACCACCTTTAGTAGAGCGGCTACTAGAAATTTAGTGATTGCCAGAGCTGTAGTGAGTCTGGCTGGATTATAGTTGCCAATTATTTGATTAATTCCAGGTGTTCTGGTATTGATTGTACCTGCCTGAGTAGACTGTGACTCTGCTGCAGTGTGGGACAACCAATGGGGCACACTGTGAGTGTGTGTGTAGTCTATCACCCAATCACTGGGGCTCTCATGGCCAGTAATGCCTGCTGGGACAGAACATACATACTCAGGGGAATTGCCATGTGCTCAGTCTGATTCCAGCCATGGGTTAGTTCTGGTTGGGGTGCTGCCCAGCCTGCCCCCAGAATAGGCCTGGGAGTTGGAATAACTGAGTGCGGAAAACGCTTTGCAAGGCCCCAAGCCTAGAGGAGGTCTTGGCTACTGACTGAAGAGAACCAGGGAAGATGTTGGCTGCTGGAGGTGCCTGAAATGTACTGGTCCTCAGGAGCAAATCATGTGTCTCTCCTACTGAAGGTTCGGTGCCAATCCCTGCTTATCTATTGCTCATATACCCAGTGTCAGCATGTGTTACTGTGGATTTTGCACTCAAAGGGACTGGTGAGTCTGGATTCTGTCTATTTTTCTTATGGATGTCCTAAGTCCTATATCCTCTTTCCCAGTGTGAATATGTTAATAAAGTTCTTCAGCATCATACTTCTGGCCTGGATTTCAACTATGTTGGCCACTAGAAGAGGGCAGTTAATGCTAGTGGGGCAGCTGGTTACCAAAACCCCCTAGACAGGCTATGGCTGACCCGAGTATTCCAGCAGCTCCTTTGGGGTTGAGCACTACAGAAGAATTTGGATGAGTGGGAAAGGCATTTCATGGCCAACATTCAGGCCGTAGGAGGGACGAAGTGAAAGTTTTATTGTTCTCATGTTGCCTTTGCAAGTGGTCATAATAATCTCCTCTCTGTTCTTGCTCATCTGTTGATGAGTGTAGTCTGTTACATCCTCATGCTATATTTGCAGCATTATGTATTATAAAAACCAAAACCAGCCTAGAATTTGTTCATAAACAGTGTGGAAATGTACAAATGTTGCCAGTGGTCCGATGCGCTGTCAGGGGGAACTGAGCAGGCATGCAGCTGATGCAGGTAGGACTGTCCCACCTTGCAGCAAGGCAACATGATATCTGGTGGCCTAATTCCATCTTCTCGTCTCTTTTGCCCTTTACATACATGTTAATTTTTTAATAAAAATGTCACCCTTTCCAGTACACACAGCCGCCCCCCACGGATCTATCCTTACCCCTTGCTACCCCTGTTGCCTGCAGCATGGCTGTTAGAAATCTACTGCTGTTGTGCTGTGCTATACACCTACTGCAGGAGCAACGTCATTTTCAAGTCTATGGGACACAATTGCACAGGAACTGGCAGCCCTTTAATGAGCCAGCCTGAGGCTGTTAACACAAGTGGCATCTCTTTGGGTCATGTGGAGGCAGCAGGCGAAGTGGCATGGTCACTCTGCTGTACAATGTTTGCAGCTGTCCACCACCCTCTTTCTGGTCAGAGCGTCCCAGGTTGCTAAGAGCCAGGCAGGGAGATGTATAAGACCCATACACATCTCCCCGCCCAGCCCTTAGCAACCTGGGACACTGGCCGACATCCTGCCCAGCTCCTGGCAACCAGTGACATCACTGGTTAGCAGGAGCTGGGCGGGACGCCGGCCAGAGCGTCAGAGGTTGCTAACAGCTGGGCGGGGAGATGCAGAGCCTGCGGAGGGCAGCGCTGTCTACTCTACCCACCTCGCCCAGCACTGATTGCATGCACCAACACCCAGGCTCCCGCCCCCCTGGCGGTTGGTCTCGAGCGCCAAAGGGGCTAGGACTGGAGGGAGAAGATTGATGCAGCTCTGTATTTATCAATACATAATTTCATGTATTTTTAAATACAAGCTTTTATACATTTCCTAATCTGTTATCTGGTTACTCTGCTGGGTTAAGGCTGCTGCCTATTTTTAGGATTATTTGGTTGGCGCAAAGATTTTTATTCTTAAAGCAGTTAATGTGCTGAATAGATGCATGCTGATAAGAGAAGAAAGAGAGATGGGCTTATCACTTTGCTTGCTGCTCCTCCTTTCACCATTCATTAACAGGTTGGGAGGGGAGTCCAGGATAACCCGCGCTCAGAAAAAGTGGGTTGAATGATGCTGTTCATCAGACTGTGGCCATTAAGTGGCATAAAAAAGTACCGCCTGGTAATCTCTGGATTGAAGGGAACTACTGCAGCATAGGTTTTGTTATTTAATCTTTCTTTATGGCTGCAATTCTGCTTTAAGTTCACACCAGATGCCGTGCGTTTCGGCCCGATTCTGGCCAGAATGCACTGCATCGCATTGCGGCCGGCTCACTATTTTGTGGGGCAGGAGAGGACGTGGCGGGCCATTGAAGGGAATGGCAACACAGCCACGCCCTCCGGCCGCAATGCGATCATCCCCATGGGATCGCAAGACACATTGTGCCTGCGGTCCGGTCCGATCAAAATATCGCACCGGACGGCAGGAATAATGTGCCTTGCGATCCCGTGCAGAAGATCGCATTGCGGCCAGAGGGCGTGGCTACGGTGCCATTCACTTCAATGGCCCGCCACACCCCCTCTTGCCCCATAAAAAAGTGAGCCGGCCGCAATTGGATACAGTGCGTTCTGGCAAGAATCGTGCCGAAACGCGCTGCATCTGGTGTGAACGAACCCTTAAGCAAACATGTCACATCACAAACAGATCAAAGGTCCCTGTGATGAAAGAGGTTTTAAACTCACCTCTCCAGCGGCCTGTATCTCTACTTCAGCCTCTGTAATACTGTATGTGGCAGCTGATGCTTCCGAGAGTGTCAGATGCCTGAGTCAACCTGGCCCCCCAAAAAACTCTAAATAGGGGCAGATAATAAAAGATCTAGCTTCCTAGAGACTCCATCAATCCATTGTGAAAGGGCTAAGGGGGGTCTCTTTAACATGAAAAAAGTTCATCTGATACTATGTACAGAAAGTTCGCTGAAATCATTCCTTCCAAAAAAATAAAATGAAGAAAAACATTTACATGAAAATCCAAGACATACCCCAGGAATGAACCTGTCTGAGGTACCCCCATGAGATCCATATATCAAACTGAGGTATAGTCACTCAAAATGTAAGCTAGCTTCGCCGTATGATTTAATTTGCTGCAGCTGTTTCATGTTTCATAAATATAATAAAGAAATATATATATTTTTTTTTTCCTTTTCTTTTTGCATGTCCTCGTAATTTATTTCAGGATGTGAAACTCAGTTCAGACAAGTTATCAAAGTATGGTTGGAGTCCAATTTACAGTACAGATGGCCTCATTAAATTTAGTTAACTCGTGACCTCGGATTACCACATTTGGTTCTGGTTTTCGCTTTTAACGAAAGCAATTTGACATTACTACACACTTTAAAGGTACAATTCAATTGAACTTGAAAACTTTGCGCTTAGGGCCACTCAGAAGACATAACTTGTTTGTTGAGTGTTCACAGTGCTGGACCAGGCTGCCTAGCCCATTCAAACCCATCTCGAGAGCTGCTGCTGGTCGGGATTCATAATGTCATTCCGTACACTTCCTGTGTGTCCAGGGTGTCATGGACCTGCCCCCTAGGAGTGCATCATTACACAGCATGTGCTTACAGTAATACTCTGTGGAATGTTTCTGCGTATGCTGCAGAGATGCAACAGAGGAGCATGGAAGCCTTGGGTGCTGTAGGGCTAAGCTCCGTGTACTGTGGATGCTAGGTTGTCGGTACTGATGTTTAGTAGCTCAGGGGAACAAGAGAACTACAGCGTACACTTTGGCAGCTTGGGGATGTAGTAGTAACAAAATGCTTCAGCAGTGGCAGCGCACCTCACTCGGGTGCAAATAGCAAAAAATGTCATGTGATGTGTCACCTGACACGGCCATGTTACTCTGGGTAAAACCTGGAAGTGTTCACAGTAGCTGGAGATCAAGGAAGTGCCGACGTTGATGCGTAGAAGGTAAGTAACAGTGACAAGCTGCATGTTACCTGAGAGAGTACCATAAGAGCTGCATTTTATAAGAGATAGTGTCTGAGATCTGCATGTTGCCAGAGAGAGTGTTGTGAGAAGCAGATTTTATAGGAGAGAGTCAGGACCAGGTTAACATAGGGGCTACTCGAACTCCAAGCAGAACTAAATGTACAGCGGCGATGTCGCCGAGATCACTTGTATGCAGCCTGCGGGTCTGCCATTCTCCATGAGGGGAGGTTTGGCAGGTAGGCTGGCACATTGAGGACCTGGCCTTGGGGCAGCAGAGAGAGTAAATCCGGCCCTGGCACCAGGCCCATGATGCTCTTAATCCAGCCCTGGAAAGAGTGCAATTACTGCAGCAGGTTGTATGCCTGACATGCTTTGCTGGCATCCTTGGGGGACAGGAAAAGTTTGTATATCTAAACCAGGAAAAAAGGCTCCCTCATTATGATGCTGAGCTGAAGATTACTTTATTCTTCTCTATACAGGCTGTTCATAGAACCAACATGATTTATTAATGACACCCATGGAAACATTTTGACGTTGTCAGCTCCTGGACTGCATATTTTCTGTCCCCTTATTGTATGGAAAACAGGTTTTCAATGTTTATATTAGTTGAAATGCTGTTTTCAGCAGCTTCTCATTTTAAAACAATATCCTTTAAAAAAAAAATAAGACCGGAGTTCTTTGTAAGCCAAAATGACCTTAGAAAGAAACTATTTCCTTACAGTATCACCCTCTAGGAATAATCTCCGTGATTGTTTTATGAGTTTGCAGAGAACTTCAAGGAATCAGATAACTAAGATTGAGAACAACAGGCAGAGAAAACTTGCAGACGCTGAACAGTTGCAGAATTATCGTATGAGTCATCCAAGAGACGGGAGACTTTGCTGTATCTGTAACTGAAATCAAGGCAATCTATTCATTGAGTATCAACTGTCGCCACTGGCAATGGAGTAAACGTTATGCTACCTTCAGTGATAACGTTCCCCTGAATCACGCAAGACACATCCAAACCTGGAATCTTGTCTCTTGCATAAGGAGACACACCTGAGACAGATGCCTTTTAATGGAAAATAAGTTTAACATGTCACGGTAAATTTACATCTAGGCTTTGCCGTTGCTTTCTACTTTTGAACGTGAAGTCCCTGAAATAGAATACAATAGTAATATTAAAATACAAGACAACCTGCAGTTGCTACTGTGGCATGGCCTCAAGAACCAGGCAGTTCAGTAAAGCGAAAGTTGTCAGTGGTCAAACTTGGCAGGGCTGACCTCTCCCACTCCTAAAATAAAGGTCCTGAAATGCGACGCAAGATCATGGGGTCCTGGGATTTAGAAGCAGGAATCCTAGCCCGGGTTTGGTGATCACAACTGCCTTGTAAAAGATGACATGTCACATGTGTATACCCTGTAGTTACAGCCCAATACACTAAATGGGAAAAAGTCTGTAAACTCCTGACCATCACATCTATATGACCTTGTTGGACATCCCATTCAAAAACCATGGGCATTAACATGCCGTTGGTCTCCTCCTTTGTGGCTATAGCAGCCTAAACTTTCCTGGAAAGGCTTTCCACAACATTTTGGAGCGTGTCTCTTGGAATTTGTGCCAATTTAGCCAAAAGAGCTTTTATGAGGTCAGTTTCTGATGTTGGAAGAGAAGACTTGGCTTGCAACCACTGTTCTAATTCATCCCAAAGGTGTTCAGGTCAGGGCTCAGCTAGTTAAGTTCCATCACACCAAACTGTCCAAACCATGTCTTTATGAAGCTGGGTTTTTGCACAGAGTCAGAGAACAGAAAATAGCCTTCCCCAAACTGTTGCCACAAGGTTGGAAGCTCACCACGGCCTAAAATATTTTAGTTTGCTGTAGCATATACTGTATCCTTCACTGGGAGCACTTGAATTAAAAAGTTTGAAGCGGTGTCCACATACATTTGGACATATGGTGTAGGTTTACTTCTGAGAACCTCTTTAAAGTTCTCAATATGGAGCCTATTACTCACTTTTTGCTGAAAATTCAGCTGCCAATGGAGTGAAGTCAGTATGATCTGCATACTCGCTTTGGGTAAGTGACTCAGAAAGGTCCCTTGGATTAGCATAACAGCCTGTAAACTAGCACTTGCAAATCCCATCTGGTGAAAGCACTCCCTCTATAACAGTAAGTGAGGGGAAATCTCTTTTAACGGAGCTCTGAATAGCAGTGATACCTTTTTCCATTCTATTCACAACTAAAAAAACTAAAAACCCAATGTTTTGGCTATGGATGAACTTTAAAGCTGAACTCCGGTATCCCCTCCCCTGACCCCCACTCTCCCTTCTACCTAATTGCTGAGTTAGCTTAAAATAAAACCTAATCGAAACACCCCAAAAATTCATTGAACTCCGCAGTCACATGGGACACCGGGTCCCGAGTCTTCTCTCATCTTCCTTGCAATAGAAAGAGGGTCACTTGGGCTGTCCGGCATCAGGATGTTTTCAGCATACAGCAAATAGATGACTTTGGGAACAGGCAACCAGGTGATAGACCTGCATTCCAAGACTGCACCCTTGGATCCATCGTCATAACTTTTGGAAGCAGCACTGGTGAGGGATTCGGATGGTGGCTAAGGCCTATTTACACTTGAGCTGAGCGCCTTTGGGTTTGTTTTCTGGCATTTTTTGAGCAATTGTCCTTGGCATTTTTTGCAGGCATTTCAGACTTAAGCATTTGTTTTAGCCAATGCAAAACTAGTTACTGGCCAAAAAAAAGTTTAAAAGAGAACTATGGGGTAAGTGTTTTCCCCCATAGTTCTCTTAAGGGTCATAGGAGGACATATACTAGCCTCCCCCCCTGACCCTAAGCTCAGTATATTGCAAGCTACAGCTCGCGATATACTGAGAGTGCCGCAGCTGGGACGGATCCCGACATTACTGTCGAGATCCACCCAGCTGCATGAGTGACAGGGGGCTCTGCCTATCTAGAGGCAGAGCCAGCTGTGCCCGCCCCTACCTCCTCTGTTCCTCCAATCAGCACTGAAGGATCGGAGCGGGGAGGGGGGGAATCCCTGCAGGAGCCGTGTCTGACAGTCACCGCTCTCTGGAGGGAGATGATCGAGAAGTGAGCGAGCGACGATATGTGTTCACTCACTTCCCGATCTATTGAGGCGACGTGTGACAGTTTCATTGTCACATGTCGGCTCGAACTATGAGGATAAGTGATTTTCACTCACCTCATAGCTCTCCTTTAAAAAAGAACATTCCCACTTACTATACTATTACCAGATCAGCCATTTCATTATAATCTTCCCCCTTTCATAATCTTCCCCCTTCCTACGCCCGAGCTCCATCTATACCCTTCACTCGTCTTATCCAACCATCCCTTTGAAAACTATCGCTATCCCACCTATACAATATACTGAGGGAACTGACCACTAAAGAGAATGGACCCCCCCTATCACGTTGTGCAATGGGCCCTCTTCCTGAACCTACATCCGGACGAGGTCCACAATATACTTCTTAAAAGCTGGCACCAAATTCGTAAAGTCACCACCAGCGAAATATGGAGAGAAATGCAATTTAAATTGATCATCAGGGCCTACTGTGCCTTCAACTTCCAGCCTAGGCCTGCGAACATGACCACACTAACTATGTGCCCTAATTGCAACGCGCCCAGACCTGACCTAAATCACCTTTTCTGGACCTGCCCACTTATTAAGTCCTTTTGGACCAATACACTGTCTTATATGTCCTCTATTACTGGCATTACTCGAGCCCAGCATCTGATGTTTTGCCTATTCCACGACACCGCTACCGTCAATTCCCACACCCAACTCACCATGCTCCGCTGGGAACACCTATGTCTACTACGGGCAAAAAAATGCATACTCCAAAATTGGATAGCAAAAAACGCACCTTCTCTGTCAGACCTAAAACCTGTCCTTTTCAAATTATTTTCCATGGATTTGCTAGACATATATTCCCAATCCACCGACCACAGACACGACATCTCTGAATGGGATGACTTCATCCACAAGGATCTTTCGGTTAACCACAAATCGGACCTAAACACCTTTATAATGGCCACTACGGGCCGCACACTGACACAATGAGGTGCTTGATCCCCAACACAATGCCCTAGACCTTTTACACCTTTCGTCCTCTGAAGCAATCTCTGAAGCCACTCGAGTGTGAGAACTGATATTAAGTAACCGTCAAATACAGGTATCCTGGTTAAAATTTAGTTTACTGTTTTCTTTTACCTCTCTATGATGAACTCTATCTACTAGACCCCACTCTGGGTTTGAACCCTACCTGCTTTATGACCTTATGACGTGTACCTATGAGTTCTATTAACCTTACTCAATGTATTGTTTCTATTATGTGATAAACATCTTGCATTTAATGTCACAATGCATGTCTGCATTGAAACTGCATCACCTATTTCTATGAATGTTAACTTTTTCAATAAACGCAATTGCTAAAAAAAAAAAAAAAAAAGCACATTTTTGGAACATTTTTCAGATGCTCCCATTCAAGTCTACTGGGGCCAAAATGCTTGACTCTGCCCCAAAAGAAGCTCATGTACTTGATTGAGCTACAGCCACTTTGCTACAAGCTACAGAATGATCAGGTATCAACAGGGGCTATTAAAAACAATGGGATTCCTCTTGTTGAGCATTGTAGCTCTTAGGCCCCATTCACACCTTGTGTCACCAACGTCAGCGGGGTTTAGATCGCTGGAGCCCAGAGAAGAAGAGGCTGTGGATACCAGTCTAGCAGCCAGATGGGATCCAGGATCAGGTGAGTATATTTTTTTTATTTGAGCCCCTAGACCCAAAGGAGCAGTTGGCCCATGCCCTGTGGGGGTAGCCCCACTGCAAGGATTCATTTTTCAACTTCCTGGAGTTCTTCTTTAAATACGAGCATGAGCTAAAGGGCCAAAGTGCTCAGCATTGAAAATAACCTAAAGCTCACTAGTCTTTAAATGTGCCAGATAAGTGAATATACCAACACTAGGACAACTGCCCTGCGAGTCAGTATTGGATGTCACCATTCACTGCCTCTGTCTTTATTTCCATTACACCACTTCATGAGATTGCTGTGAGTTAACAGAACAGGATTGTTGTAACGCTGTGCAATGTGTTACATCAGGAGGGCGACTATATTAAAGAGGCCCGTGTGAGACATTTCTGCTATTAATCGATTTTAATGGCTCTTATCCATTTTTGTAATATAAAAACCATGTGGTCTGTTATTAGCCACTATTCCCGATAACAGGGCCAGCGCGAGTCAGAGCGCGGCGGAGGAGTCTTGCAGCAAGGTACGTAACTTCAGATATGGAAATCAAAGTGAAGAAACGGGCAGTGAGGAAACTGAACTTTGTTGTAACGGGGCTGTGAAAGAAAATGCTGAAATTCAGGTTTAGTGCAATAATGGGAACTTTGCGTCACAAAAAAAAAAACTTCTCTTTTGGGCAGTGAAGTTTTAGCCTGGATGCTTAAATAGGCAATTGCAAAATGTTTTTCTGGTTGTGTAGTGTTTGAATCCCTGTCCAGGATGCGCGTAGATCTTTGTTGTGCTACATACAAGAGACTCTGTGACTTTGGGGAAGGGGGGCAAACTTACGGTATAAAGTGTTGGCACGTAGAGGGGCACATACCTGCAGCAGCTTCCCAAACTTTTTTGTTACGCCAATCAGGGCCATTTCTATAATGAGGTAGCCGGAGCCATAGTGGTGGTGGGGGCAGCAAGGGGGTGGCCACGGCACCTCAGGTTGTTAAGAGCTCTTAGCAACCTGTGATGGTCTTGTCTATTTTTTGATGTTATTGGTTGCCAGGGAGCTGAGCGGGAAGCTTTGGCTGGTGTCCTGCCATGCTCCTGCCAACCAGTGATGTCAGTGAATTGGGCGGGAGCGGACGGAGAGCCGCTGACAGAACGGGTTCTCATACAGCCGCTCGTCCCACCCCATCCACTGCAAAGCACCTCCATGCCCCCAGCACTATCAGCAGCACCCATGGCCAAGCACTATCAGCAGCACCCGCCGCCCGACACCCCCCACTCTACCACTGCCTCAGGTGGCCTATAGGGTAAGGGCAGCCCTGACGCCAATGTTGGGCCCTTATGACAGGTAAGGCTTGTTGGCGGTGCTACCGTGTGGCCGGAGATTGCAAGGAACAGGTGACACAACTTCTCTCTTAAGCATTTTATATAAGAGTAATCAGCAGTTACAATAACAGTATTCCTCTCCTTTGCCACTTCTGAACAACTAGGTACGTATAATGTTAACAGTACACAGAACAATAATGAAGGGTTTACATACAAGAGATTGCATGAAGAGTGCCTTCCTAAGTGTCTTTACAAGGTGTGACTCTCCCGGCGAAGGGTGCTGTCCTGTGCCCAGCTGATTGGTAGTCTACCTTCCACTATCAGTGACCTTCCCTCCACCACGATGGAGGAAAAAAACTGACCGCACCCATGTTAGGTCTACAGTGAGTCGGATTTAAGCAGACATGTCTATTAACATCCAATCACATCTGATCCATTATGATCAGGTCCCATTTTGAACATAGATGCCCTTTAACCCCCAAGCATAATGGGAATGCATGTCCACGTGGTGGGCTGTGCGGGGTCTTAGGAGGCTGTGCAGGGTCTATAGTGGGCTGTGTGGGGTCTCAAGTGATGGGCTGTGCGGAGGCTCAGGTGGGCTGTGCCAGGGTCTCTTTCCATGCACACATGTACTGCTGCTCTTGCCTGCAGCCCAAAATGCCATCAGTACCAGCAGGACACATTGCAGTCACTCAGCCTGCCTCTGGATTATCCCACCATCAGATTGCACGCTATGGCCAGCCCCTAGCCTCCCGATGCTTTTACTTCACTCCCTGTACGCCGTCCAGACAGCATCTCACTGGTCCTCCCTCCCTCATCAACTGGGCAGTGTTAGGTGGCTGCTCATGGGGTCTCGCGGCCACTTAATTTGCCTGATTAGGCAGCTGCTACTGCCTGATACTGTGCGGCCCAGCCGGCTGGACTCGCTTTCGTCCTATAGGCAAGTGTCCATGCCCAATGGCCAGTCTCGCTCTGTCTGCCTCACTGGTTTGGGGGTGTAATTTTTTGCTGCCCCCTGAAAAGTGCCACTTAAGGGAAATACCCAGTTTGCCTCGCGCTAGATACGTCCCTGCGCTTACCCATTCATTTCAATGGGTTCCTGCACGCGTGACAAACGTGGAAAAGCAGTGCATATAGTGAAAACTGTAACATGCGTTTCGTGTGTTTTTCATCTGCATTTGTGCATGTTTTTAACATGCGCAAACGTGGGGGAAAACTGCACATCTTCCTGGCCATGTTTGGGGTGCCATTGACTGGTAATGGCACAGCACGCATGTTTTGTGTTTTTGATGTGTTCGCAAATGCACGCCAAAGTGCGCAATTTTGTGCACACTCACGAAACGCTGGGGTGTGACGGGAGACTAAAGCTGCAAAATCTCTGTGGCAGGAAGCAGAACTTGCGTGTGATAAGCAAATATGGCTTCCCTATGTATACATAAGTGCATATTTACAGTACAGTATATACCAGTGACTGTGCCTTTTACTTGTTGAATCAATCACTAACAGTGAAAACACATGCATCTGAATGATTCACCTGCAGTAAATGTTTAGTGAATGTCAGATACACTGGTTTCTATTTTTTAATTATTCATTAATTGAATTATTATAATAAGATGGCATGCTACGCGCTACTACGCGCTTCCTTTAAAAACCCAGAGTTCCCCCGCAAGTCTCCGGGTCTATGTATTCCTGCAGCTTCCAAGAAAGACGGGCGCAGCTTCCACTGCGAGCGGAGCAGAATGCCTTCCAGGAAACTCAGGATACAACTCCACGATATGTGCTTCCTTCCACAAAGCGCCACATTCCATCGGCCATATAATTAGATACCGAGGAAAAAAAAACTCACACGCAAGCAGAGGCCAGTTCAGGTCAGACGAGACTGTTTTCCTTTTTTTTTTATTTCCCCCCACCTTCCCTTCGCATTGCCAAGTCGAGGAGTGAGTCACATCCAGATAAACACGGGGTGCGGCGTTGTGACACTACGCAACGGCTCTGCCGGAGCACCCGTGACACATCGCACTGATGGGCCGGTTTCCAGGTGAACCTACCTGAGAAGGAAAAGAGCGTTATTTATTTATATGGCAGTCTTCTGGTTTGTTTGGGCAGGTTTCGTAATTGTAGGTAATCAGGAAAGCTTGCGTAAGCACAGTCGCGTTCTGCGAATTGTTTGGGACGTTTGTGCGTTGATCCATGCGCTGGATACATGTTGTGTTCTCACGGTGGGAAAGTCATTGTATATAGTGTGTGATGATTCATAATGTTACTGTAGTAGAGATATAGAGGATACATAGGAGACTATTCATTACATTGTTACAAAGTCTACCAACCCAGATGGCGGTGTCAGGGAACGATGCCTACTGTACCTATTTATAATTCATTTAGAGCAGAGGTAGGCATCCTCTGCACTACAAATCCCAACATGCTTCAGCCTCTGGGAGTCATGCCCGTAGCTGTCAGAGTCTTGCAATGCCTCATAGGAGTTGTAGTTCCACAACAGCTGTGGGGCCGAGGTTGCCTATCCCTGATCTAAAGTAGTATTAAACTCTTTTTTCAATAATTGATCCCAAGGAAACAAATATATATTGCCCAGCAAAGTATTTTGTTCCATTTTTGCAAAAGCACTTACAGTCATCATGTTTCCAAACAGCTCCAACTCTCTCAACTCGGCTTCCCCGAACTTCCTGTCCAGTGCAAGATCACCAGGGATGGAGCAGACTCATAGTTACTTAGTTACATAGTATTTGAGGTTGAATAAAGACATTAGTCCATAAACTAAAGCTTGAAGGAGGGAGGAGGGAGGAAGAAGGGAAGAGTTTTGCCCTGCTGTGCCTGTGTGTTTGTGAAGACACACATAGATTACTGGCACATAAGAGGGTGGCTCCATAAGACCCTACAAGGGAACAGAGCCACCCTAAAATAAGATATCAGGACCAGTGCTCAGGGGACCACCTGATTCTGTAAGAAGGTAGAACGTTTAACCCCTTTGTGACTGACGACGTACAGTGTACGTCGCCAGCATCGGGGCTGTCGCCAGATCGCTTCTGTGTCCCGAAGAAGGGGCCGCCCCCCCGTCGGACACCCCCGGCGTGCTTCCCGGGCTTTGTTGCCCCTCTTACGGGCCCGGGACCAGCTTCCTTCATGTTGGCGGGGTGCTGGGGAGGAGATCGACGAACTTCCGTTCGTTGATCCCCTCCCCGTTCTATGGGACCGGGAGCGATGCAGATTGCATCACTTCCAGTCCCTGGGCTGTCAGTTCTGGGCTCCTGCAGCCCAATTATAAGCTATTGAAGTGCGATCTGCACTTCAATAGCTTATTTCTAGTGTAAAAGTGACACTAGGGGTCTTTTGGACCCCCAGCATCACCTTAAAGAGTACCTGTCACCACCATCTGCTATCACAGGATTTAAAGTCCCCCGCGAGCACGCGCGTCGCCACGTAAACATGCGTCGGGTACGCCTACGTATGAAAACGACGAACGCAATACACATGTTGGGTATCGCTGCGCACGCCGGAGTGAGAGCAATATTTCTAGGGCCAGTATTTTGGGGTATCCCTAAATTGATGACCTGTGGGGGCTTTTAAATCGTCTTCTATGGACTTTTTGGGGTATGGCAGTTTTTCGCCATTTCACGGACACACGCAATTTGTAAACTGGGCATGTTGGGTATCGTTTTACTCGTTGTAACCTCATCTTTTATATTTCATTAAAAAAATGGGTATTTTGTTGTGTCTTGGGGCATTTAATTAAATTTGTCACTAAATTTTGGGGTTTAATAAGGAGTTGCGCTAATATTGCGCAACATAAAAATTTGCAACTACCACCATTATATTGTATAGGGTCTTGGCATTCAGAAAATATATAATGTTTGGGGGTTTTAAGTAATTTTCAGGCCTAAAATGTGGAATATAACATGGGTGCAAAAAATGAAAAAAAGGCCTCAGTCATGAAGGGGTTAAACATCCAACACATGTGTTACTCGCATGGCATCTGCTGTGCTGGAGGCGTGTTGCATTGCCATTCATTTAAATAGCTTCCCAAATGACTTCTTGCCTGCAATATGATCAATTAAACAGCAATGCGTGGTGCTGCGGTGCGGTGCAATTAAAAAAAACTAGTGCATGCCTTATTTTTGAATCACAATCCCATATGGATCCCAATCAGACCTACACCGGGCTAAGGACTCTGTCACTGACCCAAAATGCGGTGCATCCCCAGCTTCTCTCCTCCCCGCTGAGCACAGGCAGCTGGATTGGCTCTGTGTCCCCTCTGATCCCTGATGGTCTCCCCCACCTGTGTCGGCAAAGGCAGCGGGGATCGGAGGGGACACAGAGCCAATCCAGCTGCCATCGCCCAGCGGGGAGGAGAGAAGCTGTCAGGGGGTTGAACAGGGCAGTGCGGGGAGGAGAGACCTGTCAGGAAGCCAGGCGTGGAGGGGAGGAGAGCCAAAGGGCTGCTGTAGACGGTTATTCACAGTAGCACATACAGCAGCCGAGCGGCTCAGCCGAGCTGAACGCATATGCTTTGGCTGAGACGTAGTCACAGCCAAAGTGGGAAGGACGGTCTGCGAAGCCGACCGTTCTCCCCGCAAGTGACAGCAACTGGGTGGAGCCAGACGTGATGCCAGGTTTCCGCCAAGTTTTTGTCATCCAACGACAGCCCAGCGCCCTTGAGAACACTGGGCTGTCATTAAATGACAACAACTGGGCGGAGCCGGCTGTGACGTCGAGGCCGACTCTGCTAATTTGTTTTGATTTGTACGCTACCTGCGGGAAGACTCTGACAGGTGTTGCACAAATGTAAACAGTCGGGCAGAGCTAGCGATGATGTCACTACTAGCTCCACCCAATTATTTATATTTTGTCAGATTCTTCATTCTGTGGCGGGAGTTCGTCGCGTGTGGTCAGGTTGGCGGGTTCAGGTTTTTCTTATTTCGAACAGTCGTCGTCATTATTAACAACGCTGGACGTGATGATTGACCCTGGATTACTTCGTTGGATCAATTTTTAGGATTTTTTTATTTTTTATTAATAAAGGAATTTTTAAAGATTTTTGTTGTGCTTTTTGTTCAATGAAATAATTTTTTTCAAAAGTCTGGTCTCTTTATTTACATTTGTATTTAACCCTTTAGTGAAGGAGTAGGGGTACAAGCCCCTAACAGTAAAGTAAAAAACAAAAACAAAACACATTAATAAATCTTTTGTTTTTTTTTTAAAGTTGGAAAAAAAAGGGTTCAATTTAAGACATTGCAGAGGGTTAAGCAGGCTGTCAGTCATAGGCAGAACTCTGGCGATCCTGCATAAGATCCTTTGCATTATTAAACTGGGACCGCGGGGAACAGTTATGTGCCTGGCGTCTACTTTGTTTGTTCCACTAATGCACGCTTCTGAGAACAGACTTGAAACTCTTTGAAGCTTTACTACTGCAAATTGTCTGAGGCACTGAGGGTTTCAGAGGGGTGCACTGTATTCCAGCACCCGGCATTGCAAACTATGCTTGCACTGTTGGCTGAGTGATCTTCTGTCCAACAGTGACAGCATAGTTCCGGCCGAGGGGATGGAAAGATGCAGAATAGCAGCTGGAGTGTGCGGTAAGTAACACCAAACATCAATGCAAGAATAAGACTTATAACTCCTATTGATACCAATAATATGCTTTTTGTTATCCCACTAACACCAATGATAAGGATTATTCCATCCCATTGACTCTGATGGGACTTATTTTATCCCAGTGACACCAAAGATGGGACTTATTTTTTCCCACTTACACCAACAGTGGGACTTATTTTCTTCCATTGACTTCCACTGATAGGACTTATTTTATCCCAATGACACCAGCAATGGAGCATATTTTACTGCCACTGACAACACAATTAGGTTTATTTTAATTATAGTATATTTTAATATACTACCAATATTTTTGCAGTGTACCCCTTGCCTAATTTTGTCTAATATATAGCAAAGCATAGGGGGTTATTTGTTTATTGGCTACACACTTGTAGGTCATGCCATCATATGGTGGGCATGTTTCACACTGCATTTTTCTTCTTGGAGAGAGACAGACAGACAGGGCCGGATATACTTTCTCTGCTGCCCAAAGGCAAGGTTCCTCAATGTGCCCCCCTACCCGCCAACCCCCCCACTGCATGTCCCGGCCGTCCAGAGAAAGGAATTCCACACCCCTGCTGCCCCTCTACTCCCTGCTGCCCCAAGGCCTGGCCTTGGTTGGCCTTGTGGGAAATCCAGCCCTGCAGATAGATAGATAGATAGATAGATAGATAGATAGATACAGGGCCGGCCTTAGTGGTGTGCGAGCTGTACGTGCGCCATGGCAACAAGGGCGCCGTGTGACCGACACAGCTTGTCCCGGGGGCGGCTTCTCTCCCCCTCACCCCCTCACCGCTGGCCATCCGATATGACAGTGCTCCTTCATCCGCCCCCCCGGGATCGCTGCCTGCTGTCAGGATGGCCGAGCGGTGATGGGGAGAGAAGCCGCGCCCGCAGCTGTCAGTCAGGATGGCCGAGTGGGAAAGAGATCGGAGCCGCTGTTATCCTGTCAGTTTCAGGATGACAGCGGCTGTGTGCGTGGAAGAGCAGGGGATCGGTAAATATCATTGATATTTACCGATCCTCCGTGTAAGAAGAACAAACACAGCCTGTTCATTCAAGATTTCCTCAATGGGGAGAAGCAGTAAGTACAGAGGCTCCTCCCCATTCAGAAACAGCCCCAAAACACAACAAATTACCCATTTTTTAAATGAAATATAAAAGATACAAGATGGGGAGGCCAATATTGGTGTGTGACGTCACCTGACGCCACGCATGCATGACGTTATGTAACGTCATGCTCCCTGCCTCCAAGATGGTGGCATGCATTCACAGAACACGCCGGTGGCCAACATGGCCACCGCACGTTCTCAAACAAATTATTATGTGCCTGAATACATGTTACGTATATTCTGACATATAGTAATTCATTAATATAACACGTAGTCTAGGTTTTGTGTTCTGTTTTCTATTTTTACTTTTCTAGCTATACTGACTTGAAAAAAGGGGTCTGCACGCAGGGGCGTAACTAGAAATCACAGGACCCCAAAATTTTGTATGGGGCCCTGTGATTTCTAGTTACACCCCTTGAAGCGCCCACATAGCTCACCTGAGGGTGACCCTGCAGAGCCCACCATAGATTATCTATGGTGGGCTCTGCAGGAGCGCGCTCGCACCCATAGCGACCCAGGCGGCCCGCACGGCATCAGGGGGGTGTCCTGGCCGGGCCCCATAGCAGCCGCCTGGGTCGCTATGGCTATTGTTACGCCACTGTCTGCATGACAACCTGGCACTTTATTTTTATAGACTCTATTTTAGTTTGACATTTATTGTTTGCCTTCTGTTGTTTTATTTGATAAGAATACTGACATTGTGCCGACAAGTTTAATAGCTTTGAATAAAAGTTTTTTTTTATCATACTATAATATGTTTCTTTGCGGCTTAACAAAAGAGGAGTCTTTAAATGGTGCAGATATTGGGAAAAATGGGTGTGGTTATGGGGTGTGTGTGGCCACTGAGGGGTGTGGTCACTGAGGGGCGCTGTAAAGCTTTCTCGCACAGGGCCCCTAAAGGCCTAAGGCCGGCCCTGGATAGGTAGATAGATAGATAGATAGATAGATAGATAGATAGATAGATAGATAGATAGATAGATAGAATAAAATATAGAAGATACAGTAAATAATGATGTCTCCTAACACTGACACATTCTCTTGTATGTCAGAACAGAAATTGTCTTGAGTTACATTCCAGACACCAAACCAGCCTGACCTTCTCATGAGTCTGTGAACTGGGTTAGTATCCTAAATAGTTGGTAGTAAACAATGACTTGATCTTGAAAATATGAATTGTTCTTATTCTGAAATCCATTGTCATTAACCAATATCTGTGACACGTCGCCCTGGAATTTTACAGCTCAGGTGCCAGCAGGAATCGGAGGATCAGTGGTGACAAATCTGGAGATGTTACATGTGATATGTCTCACATATACTGTATACTGTACATTCCATTTCGCAACAGTTTTTTTGCTTTTAAAATTGATACAGCATGATAAAGGAAACTGGGTTAACAAAACCTGTTAAGTGAGAAATTCTAAGGCTGCCATTGCTGACTTCTTTATGAAAATACAGTTCTCTAGCTGTCAAGCTTCTTCTCTGGCTTCGATGGTTTTGGATTCTCTGACTTGTAACAAGTATGCAGGTTAGAAGTTCTGACTTCACTCTGTCAGAGACATTAGAGTTACACTAAACTCAGGAGTTGCATTCAAGTACACTAACTATTAACAAAAATGTATCTTATTTATGTATCACTCGGCTGTAAATCCTCAAATCATCTCTGAATTGGTGCTGACACTGTCCTTCCTTCTGGAGGGGGCTACGTTTGTTCCCCATGGTCCCTGTGGGTGTTATAAAGTAGCCAGCGCTCACAGCTCGCTCCCGTGATGGACTATAATCTCATGTTTAGTTTACTAATTTGTAGTGAGATTGTAGTCCATCACGGGAGCGAGCTGTGAGCGCTGGCTACTTTATAACACCCACAGGGACCATGGGGAACAAACGTAGCCCCCTCCAGAAGGAAGGACAGTGTCAGCACCAATTCAGAGATGGTTTAAGGATCTACAGCCGAGTGATACACAAATAAGATACATTTTTAAGATTTAACTCGTGAGTTTAGAGTTACTTTAAAGGGTTTCTGAAGCCTCTGTTTTTCTTGCATATATCTACTGCTAGCAAGCAGTAGATATATGCAAAAATATATTTTTTTAAAACAACGCTTTAACAGCGGTTTAAACTTACCCTGTCTTTGCCGCGCGATCCCGCCAGAAAATCCGAAACTGCTCGGATGGCCGAAAAGCATCTTGGGGCGGGCGCATGCGCAGTTCGGATTTTCGTCCGGAGGACGAGGAGACACGCAAGGCAAGTCTATGGACGCGTGCACCCGCATGCAGACAAGTGCCAGCAAGGACAGATGAGTCAGCACTGGATCGGAGACCCGTCGCACCACTGGAGAGAAGGCTGAAAAGGACAGGAAAGAAGAGGAAGATCGGATTAGGAGACATCATTTAAGGTAAGTGCTGACATTAACATTGGGGGGAGGGAAAAACAAAATTTGACCTTAATGTCACTTTAAGTTGGATTGACGAACAGCAAGAAAACCAGGCGAGCAGCATATTTAGAAGGGGGTCAGTAATAGCGGCCTTCATATTTTCCTCAATATGAATATTCATTCAACAGAACTCTAGCCAAAAAACGATTATAGTCATTAACTGCCCAATAAAAAGCATCCTTTGCTACAATACTTAACTTCGAACTGGAGCTGTCTCCTACAATACTTATTTTTTGCCACTAGATGTCCACAGACTTCTGGGTGGAATGGCAACTTTATTGAACCCACTTCATCTGTGGCCTGGCTGTCATTGGCTTGCCCCCTGGGGTGGCATCATCACACCAGCCTAGGTTTAGCATACAACTTAACTGAACAGCGCTCCCATGTCGTTACATGCTGCGGTGATTTACACTCCCTGTTGTTGGCAAAGGAGAAGAGAAGGAAAGGAAGTGATTGTTGCCACCCTAGGACAGGAAGTGTGTTACTGTTAGGATCACAGATGAAAATAAAAGGAAAAAAAAGCATGTAAGAAAGAAAAGGAAAGTAGTCACCACATCTAAGGCTGAGTAAGCTGCAATATTACATGTTTGTTCTTATAAAAAAAAAAAGTTAAAAAGAACACAAGTATCTAAGAGAATAGTTTGCCGTCACTGGAAAAAATCAGAAATGGCAGTCTCCATACTTCCCTTAAGATTTCCTTTAAGCCCTACCATATGTTGACTGAATCACAATAGTACCGTGGGGAGTTCTAATTATACTATAATACTGAAATTTAAGCAAACCTTATTTTCCATATAACTAACATCAAAGGGCATTTTGATGTGCATTGTATGATAAGAGATCACAGTACTTACAATACAAACAAGACCGGCGTGTGTTGAGCTGTCCATTGGGACTGTGCTACCAGTCATGGAGGACTAGCAAAGAGCAAAACTTTGTCTCCATTTTTATGAAATATTGCCAAAAATAGCAAAATTTAGCCCTTTTGGCAAAATGCATATGAGCCAATGTGGAAGACATATGTTATCCAAACTTTTTCTAAGTTTATCTGAAGCCCAAACCATTTTTTAAAACTTGGATAGAAGACATAAGAATCCTTGTCAGTTTTTTAGCTTTTGCTTTCCCCATTATGGAGATTCACTTTCCCTACTTGTCCTGGTTGTGACCACTGTCTCCAGGGCTGAAAGTGAGGGAAACTGCATCAGTAGAACAGAAATCTTCCAATAGAGGCCACTTATTCTGATACCCTGAATACATTATTCTGATAATTATAATACAATCAATACACCCCCCCCCCCCCAAAAAAAAAAAAAAAAAAACCACACAGACCCCTAATATTTCCCAACAGCCCCCCCCCCCCCCCAAAAAAAAAAAAAAAAATCACACCAGCTACAGACCATTATATGGATATTGAAAAACACCTTTATAAAGGTGACACATCCCCTTTCAGGGTTTGCGTGGGGGGCTAAGTCTGCTACTTAAGTATTAGGCACACTTTGTAACATAGGGACAGTTAGGAGAACTGAGAGATCTGTGCCACAAACTACCAGTGCCAGGAATACCGGTTCTATTGCCTTTTTGTTTTAAATAATCAACTTTATCTACAGAATGTTGCTGATGAAGCCCCAAATCTTATTACTTAACCATATCTCAATGTTCAGTTTGCTCTTACTAAATCTATTTAACTTGTTCTTAATTGTCCCACCAACTTTGTTATGTTACTTATCCAGTTTCCTAAAGATAATGTGAACAAATGGCTTAACTTGTCATCCTCAGAGCCTTCCAAAGTCATGATGTTCATGGGAAACATTTGATTCTTTGTTTTGTGATTGCCATGACTGATAATGGTACTACTCCTCTTAATTCAACTCCACACAAAACCTTTGTTGTAGAAATTATTATTTCACAATGTGTTTTGTACATCATTTCCTGAATTAAATAGAGAATAAAAAGGAAAAAATGCATTAATATGCAAAGATAGGTCAGGATAAGTTTGAAGTCACCGGAAGAGCATTTTAATACTCTGCTGATCCAGGGTAAGATGACATCACAAGTGATCATATAGTAGTACAGTTCTGGGCTGCATTCTGTACAGCGTTGCGACCAGTGTAGCCAAATGGTGCTTGTGGTGACAGCCAGTGGCGGAGCTAAGGAACAAAGGGCCCTGGTGCAAGATTTTTTTTTGCCCCCTCCCAAAAAAAACACATCTACACCCCCTGAAGCAACCACAAAGAAAATAAGTTGAAAAAAATAGATCGAAAAAAATTAAATAAGTGGATGGAGCCATGTGATACTACAATGGAAGAAGAGAAGTCACCAGCAATTTATTGGAGGTCAAGAATTAAGATGATTTTATGTATATAGAAACAGCCAACATTTTAGGGCCTAAAGGCAAAATGGTGGACAGAATGTGGAAGGGATGGATCTTGAGAGAGTGAGACCAGAAGCTGTCAGTAACAGCGTGGTCACATTGCTGGGGTCACTCAGTTAGCTTGCTCCCAGCAAAAAACAGTCATACTGCCCTGGGAGTTTACAAATATGGGGCAGCATGATGTTAAAGCCCACTGGTAAGCTGCCACATATATACATTACAGGGATAAATATACTCAGTACAATATTAATCCCCCAACCAACATAATTATATCCTCATAGCCACTATAATATTATTCCCACTGCCATAATATCTCCCATTGCCCAAATAACATAAAAATCTACCCATCACCTCGATTAATATATTTGTAAAATCTTTTTTTCCTCCAGTTTAAGTCCTCTGTTCTGTTGTTCTTGTTGGTCAATAGAAGCAAAATGGGGAACCTATTGATCTGTCTTTCCTTACCCTTTGTGTTCTTAGCTAGTTTAATATCATCAGCTTTTTGTCTCTGGGTATCTATGGTTAAGTGGGTCAAATGCTCATTTAGCAGTAAAATCACCTTATGACCTTTTACTGTGAAACCCAATCGCAAACTGCTAGAGGTAAGCCCATGATGTCGACATCTGAGGTTAAAATATAGGTGGCTCCTGTAATCGGCAAGTTTTCTTGCTGTTTTTTCACATTCCCACACTAGTTTCAGGATATACCCTCCAAAATGATTCCCAATATGTCTGTGAAGGTTCTGATTTATCTAATTCATGGTACAGCTAGTAATAGTTTGTATCATTAAGCTGGACTTGTTCTGTAACATTGGAAATGTCACTGGGGTATATTTCTGACAGTTGTTTGAAGAGTGGAGATCAAAGGGGAGGTGGAAACGAAGCTCTGGATATGAGTCTTCATCTGATAGAAACAAGATACTTCATTGAGCCAGATGGCTTGGGATCGGCAGCTCTTCACAAAGTAGGAACGCCCAAGCATGGGGGCAGGGTCACCCAAAAGAATGAGCACCAAACTACATTCCAAGAGTCCAGAAAGTAATTTATTGGTATCATAAGCGAAAAACAGAAAAGAAAAGTGCAGTCAACATATTTTTTGGGGGCCAGACAATTCCCCTTCATCAGGGCTTTCATAATTATCAATGAATGGATGTAACAATCTGTCAGAGCCAGGAGAATTATTAGTGAGTGTGACCCTGTGATCAACAGCAAAGCACCATGCGAAAAACGCAAGGGTTATCCCTTTGATCCTTAAATTGAATAAAACAAGTATATACAAAGTAACAACAATGTTACTCTGTATCTTTGATGCGCTTCTGAATAGTGTTTACAAACGATGTTTAGAAGGTTCGTTTCTGGCTCCATTCACACATGAATATATGAACCGCTCCATGCGAAAAACCTCATGAAATACGCTACCGCTATGTGTGACCGGAGCCTTAGACCACAATAACTACAGACTCTGGTGGTGTATTTTTTAGAATGTTGGCATTTTCACATCCGGGAAGCACTGGTAATGGGAGCGAGGGGGAAAGAGAAAGACGTCAGGGTGTGCTATGCACAGCAAGTACTTCGTTAAAGTTTTTTGGATGTATGTAGCATGTTCAAAGTGGGCAACTAGTTTAATAAAAAAATTGACAGTGTTATTCACAACAGGGTGAAGGGTTTGGAGAAGGCAGGAGAAGGGAACAATCTAGGACAACATAGCCGATTTGGAAAAATTCTCCAATTCAGCTCACTTTCCAGTTCAGCTATGTTGTCCTAGATTGTTCCCTTCTCCTGCCTTTTCCAAACTCTTCACCCTTTTGTGAATAACCCTGTACATGTTTTTGTCTAAAATAAGGCAAGCAGACCGCATGCCAAATAGAGCTGGCTGGACTGGAGCCCAATAAAGTATATGTGCCGTATAAAATGAATGCAGCTCCAGGTCTCTCAGTGTGGCTCTCCTGCCATTTTTGTGTTTTTCTTTTACAGCCTCCCAGAATGGCAGGTTAGTACACAGATATGTGGCAAAGGCTCTTATACAGGGAATTCAAATTGTACCTACTGATAAGAATCAGAGCTGCAGATACAGGTATTTCCCCAATTTAGAGGAAATAACAGCCTGATACAAATGAGCTCATTCAGAATTCCCCTCTTTTCTCCTCCACATAATACACTGTACCTGAAAGTGAAATATCTACAGTACTTCCTTCTACCGTCTACAATACAGGAGTGCAGGTAGGGCAGAGGAAATCTGCAAATCGTATAAAGCTGAACTAAAGGGTTTTTTTTTTTTGCAAACATTTTAAAATTCCAAGTTATAAATAGTGCATGCATTATACCTGCAAAACTATTTATTTTGGCATTCTCAGTAGGTTTCCCATCTGCTGTACAGGTGTAGCAGCAAGGCCTATTATTCTCTATGACCTCTAGTTTAATCTCTGCTAGCTGCATAGGCTTTTTACACCTCCACCATATTTGCATAAGGGGTGGGGCACATCCAAGCACAGAGCAGTGTGGCCCCTCCCAGCCTCTGTGTTCCTCCTTCTCATTTGATAGACAGCTGCATTAAGTAAAACAAGTAACAAGTGGCTGATAAAAGATCAAAGAGGGAGGATCATGGTGGGGATAGAACCAACCAATTACACACTCATATCCTCGCGAATTATGAAAGAGGTTCCTACAGATAACTTTCTATGCGGGAATAGCTACATCACTGCCCTCAGATGGCAGCACCAGCTTAATCACCCCTACTAATGCTGAGAAGCTGCTATGGAACAGACAGGGTTGTACCTATGATGAGGAAGCCTGAGGCTGTTGCTTCTGACGGCATCTCTTAGGGTCATGTGTGCAAGCGGCAGGCCCCCTTTCTGGTCAGAGTGTCCCAGGTTGCTAAGAGCCAGGTGGGGAGATATGTAAGGGCCATACACATCTTCCCACCCACCTTTTAGCAAACTGGGACACTCTAGCCAGCATGCCGCCCACCTCCTGGCAACCAGTGATGTCACTGGTTGCCAGGAGCTGGGCGGGACTCCAGCTAGAGCCGTGACATTACTCCTGCACGCCACGGCTGTGGCATCACTCTCCACCACCAGCACCCCTCATCCCCACTGAGCACCAACAACACCCACCCTCCCGGTCTCTGGCAGGAAAATGGATTGGGACATCGCTGGGAAGAGACTTTGCAAGATGGCATATAGATAATATATGAATACTACAAAATATACCTTATACAGTATTTGCAAGTATGCATGCACAGTGTTTGAAAAACAAAACAAAACCCAAAACTTTATTTCTGCTGTGCAAAGGTAAAACAGTCAGGATAAATATGAAAGAAGAACTATATCCACATCTTTGAAATGACAACAAACACACCTTTAGAAATGTTTAGTAATGACAATCTACAAACACATTCTTCTAGATAATTGCCGGCTTTGTATTCTTTGCATTCCTTATTTCTCTTTTCCTCCCCAGTCTTCTCACAGTGGCCATGTTTACTAAGGACAGATGAATCCATCTCCCTTTACTTCCTAGATTTCTGGCACATGTGACTAGGACATGTGACTAGGACATGCGACCATGCACATCATCGCATGGGAGGAACATTCCTTTCCCTGAGATCTACTGAGATTACAGATGAGATTTCCCAGCAATGCTCTGCTGATCTAAACTTCCCAAGGTGCAATGCTTGGGCACATTACATCGTTTGCGCCAGAAGTGGACTAGGAAGTAGATGAACTCTATTTGTAAGTAAATGAAAAACAAGTTTGTTTAACTGATGAATGTAAGATGATTTTAAATAAGCATGCAGAGCTGCATTCTGATATGATTTTTAGTGGTAGGGGGTAAAGGTCGCTTTAACCACTTGCCGTCCGCCCGTAGTAAAAAAACGGACGGACGGCACTGCAGCATTTGCGGGTTGCCGCTACAGCTCGCGGTATACTGAGACGCCGCAGCCGGAGCGGATCCTGACGTAGATGACGGGATCCGCCCAGCTGCGTGACTGACAGCTGGCTCTGCCTATCTAGAGGCAGAGCCAGCTGTACCCGCCCCCTCCCCCGTCCGTTCCGCCAGTCAGCGCTGGCAGATCGGAGCGGGGAGAGGGGAATCAAGCCTTTAAGTAATAAGTAATAAATATGTATTGTATTATAAGTAATAAATATGTATTGTTCCTAGCAAATTAATTTAAACGTTGTTTTAAGAAAAGCTTCCAATGTCGGCTTGCAAAGTGTTTTTTTAATTACTTTAAAGGAGAACTATGGGGTACAATTGTGCCGGGATCCGCCCAGCTGTGTGACTGACAGCTGGCTCTGCCTATCTAAAAGCAGAGCCAGCTGTACCCGCCCCCTCCCCCGTCCCTTCCGCCAGTCAGCGCTGGCGGATCGGAGCGGGGAATCCAGCCCCTCCCCTGTCACGGCACAGAGCCGTGACAGGATCGAGAGGTGAGCGAATGCCGGTATGTGTTCGCTCACCTCCCGATCTACTGAGCCGACCTGTGACAGTCTCATTGTCACAGGTCGGCTAGAACTATGAGGTGAGTGAAAAGCACTCACCTCATAGTTCTCCTTTAATGTTATTTGATTTTGTTTACAGGAATAAAAAAAAATTGTGAACAAACTAAAATAAAATTGTACTTTTCATTTAAATTTTAATTATACCTTTTCCTTTACAAAAAAAAACTAATTTAAAGCCATTTCCACTCTTACAAAACATACAAACCCCTTTTTGTTCAATTGACTCCAATGCATTTCTCCCAAATTTCTTTAAAATGCCTCAATTTTCACCAGAATTTCTGAGAAGCATAAATGGTAAATTTCACTTCCCTATGATAGTAAAAAATGTGTAACCAATAACTATATACAAAAATGCTGCCTGTAAACACAAGCCTACTCTGCTTAATTGTAAATTTGGCCCTGGTGTGAACTGTTGGCTGATGGAGCTATCATCCTCAGCTATGTCATTTGGTGCAGAATTTACCTTCTCCATCGTGTTTCTTCTGGATATCATGAAAATATAAAAAAAAAGTCCAAAAACGCCTTTTTTTTTAAGGGTTCAATAGCTATACTATTCACACAGCAATAGTGCCCCTAGATGGCATTGATGAGTATAGGAATTACTAAACTCGTCAGCGCCATCTAGGGGCACTATTGCCGAGTGAACAGTATAGCCAGAGGGAACATTTATAAATTAACACATATGTGTTATGGGTTGGTTGGCTATTCCTTGAATGTCCTTCTTCCAAAAACCTCTGCCAGAGACCCTGTGAAGATTTAAAAAAAATTATTGGTATTTATGTAGCACCAACAATTTACACAGCACACATCAGTCCCTGCCCTCAAGGAGCTTACAATCTAAGGTCACTCTCTCACATACATACAAGGGCCAATTTGCCTTCCAGCAAGTCTTTGGAGTGTGGGAGGAAACCTGCGCAAACACAGGGAGAACATGCAAACTCCTTGCAGATAGTGTCCTGAGTAAGGATGGGCTGCCTGTTCGAGTCGACCATAGGTTCGAACGCAGTCCGCGGTCTCTTCGACCCCGGCACATCCCACAATGCATTGCACCGTCCGAAAACGGTAATTGGCTACAGTCCTGCACCTGACCGCAGGAGGGATTTGTACCGGGGACCCCTAGTGCTGGGAGGTAGAAGGGCTAACCACTGTGCAATCTCATCTAATTTCATCACATTATCCTGTGCTGCCATGTACCATCTAAAGGCTTAAAGGCCTATTTTATATTTGTTACATTTGTTTCTCATTCACACAGCATAATGTAACATGTTTTCAATGCTGCTTGCACAATACATGCTCTATTCTGCAGGAAATGTTGTTTTCTATACTGAATTTTGCTCTGGATTGCAGAGGGAATGGGCAGGTTAATGGTAACATAATTAACCCTGTCCATACTGTGCCGGCAGATCTCATTATCATTTGTAAGTTAGATGTAAAAACTGCCTGTCATAACAAAGGGTTAAAGATCTAGAATAATTGTATGTCAATGAGGGAGCTCAGTCTGTCCCTAGTCTTTCCATGGGGACAGTCAGAGTTTCCTATCTAGAAGATATGTTGTCCGCACACCATTCTGCTTCGGAATGTCATCTTCATTCGTATTCCTTTAGCATGACATATGAATGCAACGTTTCGGAAGCCTTACAGGACCCCTTCATCAGGCAAAGTTTCCCTTTGTTAGGCAAAGTAACACTTTGCCTGACGAAGGGGACCCCTGTGAGGCTCCGAAACGTTGAATTCACATGTCATGCTAAAGGAATTGTATACTGTGACGCCATCCACCAGTTGTTCCAGCACCCGTTGGATTCTGGGGTATAACGGTGCGGTGTGCGAAGGGGATATTACAAAGTCAGAGTTGCCTGTCACTTTGGGGGTTATTCATTAAAGAGCCGAAGGATCCAGCCGTAGCTTCAGCTGATCCTTCGGCTCTCTTCGGCCGCCTCCTCCCTTCGGTTCAGTTGAACCAAAGGGCTCCTGTACGGGCGATCATGAATAGCAGCCGAGGGCGGCCGAGCAGCTCGACTGAGCCGAAGTGACAGCCGAAGCGGGGAGAACAGCCCGCTGAAGGGCCGGCCGTTCGCCTCGCAAATTACGGCTGGGCGGAGCCAGCTGTGATCTCACGGCTGGCTCCGCCCAGTTGTAATGACGGATCAGTGTCCCCAAATGACCTGGGGACGCTGATCTGTCAATAAACAATAACAACTGGGCGTAGCCGGCCATGACGTCAGGTGTTGGATTGGCTGAGTCGAAATCCTTCTGCACTTCTGACCGAAGGCAGCCGTTGTACAGCTGGTTTTAGCCGACGTACGGCTGAAATGAGCCGTACAAGACTGAAGTGAATAGCCGAACAGCGTTCAGTTCACTTCGCCTGGGTTATTCATTCGGCTGCCTTTGGCAGTTTTGTGAATAACCCTGTTTAAAATTGAGAGGGAAGCTTGCACAGGCAGACACTTCTAAAAGGTAAGAAGTATTTTTGGAAAAATTATTTTAGGTATGCTGCTTGAATGGGATCACATAAAAAACATATAAATGGTGTTCCTCAAATGTGACTGCAAAAATGGAAATAGACTTTAAATTAGGCTTTTAGTGGGAGTCTTAAGGTGCCCATACACTGCTCGATTCTCGTACGAGAATCGTGGGAAATCCCGCAATCGTACGAGAATCGAGCAGTGTGAATGGAGACGTGCGACCGTTTCTCCTGTACGGTCGCACGTCTTTTGTCTAAGGAGCACGCTAGAAAACCAGCCGAAAATCGTACGATTTTCGGCTGGTTTGAACGGTGCTCGGGAGACAAATGCTGAACGGGCCGGTGTGCGCACGCGCACACTGCCCGTTCAGCGTTGCGGTCATCGGAAGCCAGCCCCTCCGGGGGGCGGGCTTGCGATGATCGAGAGAACGATCTGCCTGTCCAAGATGGGCAGATCGTACGTTTTTTTAATCACTTTACAACCATCACAAGACTAAGGTCTTGCGATGGTTGTACAGTGTATGGCCACCTTTAGTTCTGTAATATGCTGGGGGATAAGAGAGGGGTAGTCAGGTGGGCTTAAATGATAGGAAGAGTTTAGGGTGCAATCACCAGCATAATATTATTTATTGGTAAAACATAATGGCTACTGCAGACACTGAAAAGATGATGGAGGGGGAGATGGATCAGACAAATCTGTGCAATGCAAATCTTTAAGTTCAATTGGTTTATTAGATACAGAAGCGTACTCTAAATTCATATTTGTGCATATTTATAATAAAATGAAATAGGACAAATGGAATTAAACATGGTAAGAATGTGATGACGTGGACGCAGGGTTACACCAGGGGTTTGTACCTTGTTTGTACAGTGTACAGGATTCTGTGGGTGTCACTGTTCTTTTATTGGAGAAAATATTACTTCTGCTTAGGAAGGACATTCTCATCTGAGGAATGCTGACGCCGCTAGTTTCTGCCAAAAGGACCAGCGGGGCACAAGGAGGAGGTCACATGACCTGGTGTGAAAACATAGCTGTGAAACGTCTGCCACCGGGTGCTGGCATTTTATGCTGCTGAAGGATACAAGGAGGATTTCAGGAAGGATAGAAAAGTCTTTACCCAAAGAACATTGGTATGAGGTCCAAAGATGTCATTTTGCGGCGAGCGTTCGCTAGGTTGCAGCAGGACTTTTTTATTTCGGCGGGCGTCGTACATCGTGATTGACGCTGGATTACATCGATGGGGCCATTTTTTTTTTTTATTAAATGAATAGTCAAATAATTATAATTTTTTTCAATGAAAGGATTTTTTCCTAAAAGTGGGGTTTCTTTATTTACATTAACTTGTAACCCTTTAGCGAATGAGTAGGGATTTATTAAAGGAATAGTCAAATAATTATAATTTTTTTCAATGAAAGGATTTTTTCCTAAAAGTGGGGTTTCTTTATTTACATTAACTTGTAACCCTTTAGCGAATCAGTAGGGTATCCCTTACTCATTC
>NW_017306665.1:730238-730515 GCF_000935625.1 Nanorana parkeri
CCCGCAGACCCCCACAACCACCGGGTCAGCATTGTGGGGAAGAGGCCCTTGTCCCCATCGGCATGGGGACACCCTCCCAATGCCGAGGGCACATGGCCTGGTAAGGTGCAGGGAGGGGGGGTGCTCGATCATTCTCCCCCTTTCCTTCCCTGCCGGGCGTATGCTCGGATCGAGGGTCTGGTAGGAATTTTAGAGGGAGCCCATGTTTTTTTCCTTAATTTTTTGGGGGTGGGGTTCCCCTTTTAAATTCTTGCCAGACCTTAAGGGTCTGTTATGG
>NW_017306665.1:730760-781948 GCF_000935625.1 Nanorana parkeri
TTTTTTTTCTTCTGCCTTTTCTAATGTCTAATGTCACTTTGCTGCAATGACCATTTGTCTGGGATGAAAACTCATACAGACTGCTAACGAATTTCTACAGAAATGTTTGTTATCGGAAATTCAGATTAGTTTTCATTCGTCTTTTCTGTCATCCGAATCTCCGAATAACTAATCTTTCCGAAACGAATCGCACATGTCTAATTTTCACAATGCTCACAACTTGTTTCTGAAGAAGGATGGGGATCCTATATTCCTTGGAAAGCCTTGTAGGACAACATTAGGATGTCACATTAACCCCTTCATGACTGAGCTAGTTTTCAGGTTCTGTTCATAAATGACTGACACATTTTTTACATTTTTGCTGTGTGATTCTTCCACAGCAGTAATATACTTTCTTACTAAATGTACCCACACATATTATATATAGTTTTTTAGAGGACAGATAGGGCTATATAATTATATCACATATGTGTACCTAACCCCTCACTTTGAATAAAATAAAAAAAATGAGGAAAAAAACAAGAAAACACTTTTTTCACAAGTTTTGATTATTTTTTTTTTTTTTTAGAATTTTTTTATATTAATTATAGTATAAAAAATATATTTATATATAATTTATATTTTCCTAATTTTGTTTTACACTTTATTTTAATTTTTTTACACTTTGTAAAAAAAATAAAAATAAAATAAAAAAACTTTTTTTTTTCTTGTCAGTTTATATCAAGCAATCACTATGACAGCTTGATAAATTAACTTTTTTATTTTATTTTTGGCTATTAGGCTGATCCAAACTTAGGAACAGCTAATAATAACCTTAGAGACTGATCCTGACTTTAGTCAGATTCAGATCTCACTAAAAGGTCTTTGATCGTGCCTAGACGATCAGAAGTGATACATTTCACTCAAAAGAGATACATTGTATCCTTTCAGTGAAATGTATCCAAACATCGGGCTCTCGAGCTGTCAAAACAAATAGCAGAGAGGTGAGGTGAGTCACTGCTGCCTCTCTGCTATTTTGAGCTGTCAAATACGGGATCGCAAATTGCGGTCCTCTATTTGCATGTAACGGCTTCATTCTTTCATTAATGAAAGGAAGAAGCTTTTACAAAAAGCTTAATTATTTCATTAATTAATGCCTCAATACTGAGACATTAATGAATGACTGTTAAATGCTGAGAATCAGCAGTTACCGGCATTACAAAGCCTGATATAACTCGTCACGTACAGTGTACGTGGCCAGTCATATAGGCACAAAGTGACAAGACGTACACTGTACGTCTCCCGTCACGAAGGGGTTAAGAAAGTGAACATATCCCTAAATGTGTCAAACCCTCAAAGGAGTGTTGAACATCAGCGGTTTGCTTTGAGGCATCATGCAGTTGTGTAAGTGATATCTTGAACCCCTTCCTATGTTCCCCATCGTTGGCCAGTTATAAGGTGTAAGGGGTGGAACACCTAATACGAGTATCCAATCACCTCCATTCCATGGGAGTACTTGGGGTGTCTGCTTTTTATTTTCATACATGCATAACCTGGGACTATCCCTGCTTGCAGATAGATAAAAAGAAAACCTATTCCTTATTTTCTGTGGCTGAAATCTAATAGCTAAGGCTTCCCGAAAAAAGAGGTACTTGGGTCCTATTTATTTAAAATTTTTCATAGGTACATGGCAGCTAGTGGTAAAGGAACCTGCAACTAGAGCTTTCTTTTACATAAAATGTTGCTTCTCCTTTAAAACCACAGAGGGTCATTCCATGTTGTCTGTGTCTGATAATTAGTAGAGATCAATGCTCCTACATCTGCAAAAATAAGTTTTTTGCATAACCACTTGTGCCTAAAGCATCAGCCTTGAATTTCCAGTATTAACAGTGGGTGCAATCTTGGCATCGCAGAGCAACTCTCGTTGGCACATAATATTAAATCCATGTGTGTGTGTTTCAACATTCTTTGTCAGACGTTCCATCAATGCTTGCTGTATAATGAAAGTAAAATATTTACTCTTAAGAAACCAATGTCCTCCTGGGTGACTCATGCGCTTGTCTTTCATGTGTGAGCTGCTGAAAGATTGCCTTTGTTTCCCAGACTTGTTGTAGCATTACTCGGGCTATGTAGGGTATATAGAAGGCATCAAGACTTTCTGCAAGAAATTAGGTATCCTTATGGGGAAGGGTGAGGGGGGATTCCGTTATTTAGGAACTGGTGGAGAGATAAACCCAAGAACAAAAGTTAAATATTTAGCAACATACCAGTTCTTAGATGGGCAATCCCCCAAATCATCCAGATTTCCACAGGACTGTTCCAGAATTTGAGCCAAATACCAGGTTCCTGCTGACCCACCCCATGTCCTATTGCCATGTGCTGGAACATTTGCTCCATCACAAGGTGCTGGTATCAGATCTTCGGCCACCTCGGTGCCCATACGGAAGAGTGGGGAAATCTATCACCATTTACTGCTTCTGGTTATGTATTGAAAATGTCAAAACATAGGTCTGCAAGTCTAGGATAGGCTCCCTCACTTTGCTCTCAGATCTCAGCTTTGAGGGGCTGGTGGAGGGTGGAAGGGTGATCTGACGTCTGATGAGGTATCTTGTGGAATGGAGGCTGATCTGAGGTCTGCAGGGGGTAACTTGTGAAAGCAGGGGGGTTAGTCTAAGGTCTTAAGGGGTAATGTGTAGAAAAAGGACTGGACTGAAGTCTAAAGAGGCAATTTGTGGAAGATCTGAAGAGGTAGTGTAACTTCTGGAAGGGGGGCTGATATAAGGTCTGGAGGGGTAACATGTGGAAGAGGGGACAGATATAAGGTCTAAAAGGGTAACTTGTGGAAGAGGGGCTTGATCTGGGTTCTGAAGGGGTAACTTGTGGAAGGGGGCTGATCTCAGATATGAAAGGGGAATCTTGTTAATTAAGGATTGATCTGAGGTCTTAACACCTTAAGACCATGCACAACTTTTTTTATTCACAAACACAATGCATGGTATTGCAGTACCACACCTTGAAGCGCGATTGAGCACATTACAAGTTGGAGGTGCGTTTGGGGTGCCATTCAAATTATTGGCAATGCAATGCACTTCCCACACTATTATGTGTTACACAGCATGTTAATCACACGGAACCATCGGTTTAATGCATCACACCAGTGTGAATGGGCCCAGAATCTACAGCTTTCATTAAATTGATACCTGGTGATCCTGCTATGAAGGTCCTTGTTAAGGCACTTACTGGTATGGGGTGACAACTGTCTCCCAAATGTGCTTCTGCATTGTCACTCGTAATGCAGAACTAGTAATGAGGATGAGCTTGGTGCAAACTCAGTTCGCCTAAGTTCGCACAAGGCCACTCAAAACTCTGACTGCCACTCCCTCCTGACCCAATCAGTTGTGGGGAGGCCCATTCCCCGCCAAACAGCCATACGTCACAAAGGGGAAGGGAAAACTCCTGTGCAAATTCTGACACTAATTCAGGGCTGAAGCTGGGGGGGGGAGTGGAAGGGGAAGCTGGGGGGGCATGTGACCCAGGTGACGCTTTAGGAAGGGTGCCACTGGGCGTGTGGTTGGAGAACTTCTCCCTTGGGGGAGGAGCAACTCTGAGCTTTTCCCCCGGGTGACAGAATATCTAGCTTCCCCTCTGCACTGATTGGGTCATGAAAAAGGGGTCTTGTGCAAGTTCAAGCGAACTGTGTCTGCACCAACCCAGCCTTATCAGTAATTGAGACTGCAAGGGATTATGCTGACATGCATTGCCCAAGCATAGTGCATCAGGGTCACAATCAGGAAGCTGGTCATTATCACTGTAAGGAAGCAATGGTGCACAGCAGATGCTGGAGTGGGTGCATGTAGACAGGAAAATGCTGGAAGTGACCAAAGGAACTGAAATGGAAAAAAGAAGGAAACAAATCTGAAAGCAAAATTTTAATTTAAAAAAGGCAATTATTTGTGATATACAGTGCTTAACCTAAATATTGTCCGGCTAGGAAATAATAATTATAAATAATGGTTAAATACACTATACATTCCCTTTAAACAATGGTGTTAATCACACTCGCTGATACAAAGATGGCCACTAGAGGGAGCTTTAAAAATCTGCATTTGAAATACAATGATCAGAATACAAACAAGTATACTATAATGTGAGAACTGCATTTAAAAAAATAATAATTCATATAATTAATATATATAAATTAATATTAACTAAAAATATATATTCAGTGAGTATACAGCAGAGTTCCCCTTTAAACCTCCCACTAATATGCCATAAAATCAGCTCAGTTGGGCAGAAAATCATCATTGACCTATTCTTCCCATGGCTTTGTCTAATAATATATGCAACCAAAGAAAAACACACAGATATAACAATAACTTCTATACTGCAAGATGGGTCACGCATCACAGGACGGAGAAGTACACGACGCACGGTGGGCCTTGCCGTTAAGTATAGTCTTTGCATTGCGTTCTGCAACATTATTGTTGTCAGGCGGATGGCACATTGTGAAAGGAAATGTCGTGATGCCCATTAGAATTAGCAGAGAACATTCTTTCCAGATTCGTGACAAATGAGAGAGAAATGGCTCTTGAAAGTGAATGACATTCAGCATTTCTGAGAATGTAACAGACTGGAGGAAGGATTACTCACAGGACTGAGAGGACACCGCAATATGTCAGAGCAGATAAAAGGAAGCCATTCATGGCTGTGCTCTCTGTACTGTACTGTGCTCTGTGTGTATTGCATGTTATTTATGCTCTTGTGGATACATAAGAGGGGGGGGACCGGCCATTAGACACAGAGAAAATGTCACCTTTTGGGCCCTCCGTGTCAAGTTGTAACTTATTGGGTTAAAACGTCACCTTTATAATTAATTCCACCTGGGTCACATTTTCTCAGGTATATTTAAATTGTATCCAATGTCTTATAGAGGTTGGGTTAGTGCAGCCTTCCTCAAACCGGGGTGCCCTGGGGTGCATTCTGGCTTCCTTGAAATTTTTGCACAGCATCATGCCTTTCCATGGTGCAGGCAGGCTTTGAAGGGGCTGCTGATGAGAAAGGGAGGACATTGATGTGAAAGTGGGGGAATTTGGCATGACAGTTATGCTCTGATGTGAAAAGGGGGTTCTGATGTGAAAGGGGGGACTCTGATGTAAAAGGGGAGACTATTCTGGTGTGAAGAGGGCTTCTGATGTGAAAGGGAGCTGCTAGTGTGAGAGTGGCGACTCTGATGAGAAAGGGGAGGGAAGCATCTGATGTTCAGAGGTCTCCTGATGTTATGAGGACTTGTGATGTGGAGGGATCTCCTAATGTAAAGGGAACATCTACATTAGCTACAGAAAAACCTAATATGGCTCCATCCTGTAAGCCCACCTAGGTATCTCCACCTGTGCCCATCAAGTCTCAGAACAGGCATTGCCACGACAAATTCTATTTTGGCTTTCAGGTGGTATATGACAACTCCCTACCAGGAACTGAAAAGGTGATTTTAGAATTTGAAGGAATACACAGGCGAATAGGTGGGTGTTTTGAATACATGCCTGGTGTTTGTCCAAAAAATTGGGCAATCCAAAAGCTACATATACAGTAATTGACATCTGCCTACCACATTCCACAGTGATTGGATTAAGGTGACTGAGTTACCTGTGTGAATATAAATGCTCCTACCACGCATTTGAACAAGCTCCCAACTGTCCCTCATCTAGAGCAGTGTTTCTAAAACTCAGCCATGGCACCCTTTAAAAGTATGCAAAATCTCAAGGCACCCTATTCCAAAAATGTAAAAACCATAAATGTAAAAATGTTTGAGATACAGTATCTGTGTTATCTGAGATAGGCACCTGGTATGGATTTTAAGAGGGGACGCCATGCAAAAGCACAAAAAAAGTGGGGTTCCCCCTTCACATCATGATTTTCATCTTCCTTTCACATAAGGAGGCCAGTTCACATCAGGAGCCAACTCCTTTCACATAAAAGTCACTTCCTCTCACATCAGGAGCTCCCCTTCACATTAAAGGTATGAAAATTTCGAGGCACCCTTGAGGTTGCCAGAGGGCGCCCCCAGGGTGCCACAACACCCTGGTTGAGAACACTCCCGGTCTCCACAACACTCCCGGTCTCCCGGGAGGCAGAAGTGCAGTAAGCAGCGTTGTGTGGACCCCCAGAAAGAAGATTTGCGGATGTAACAGATAATTGCAGAAACGCCACCAGCACACCAAATCCTTATATGATCAAAGTTCGTAGATTTATTGCAAATTCATGTCAGTTACACAAGCGCTTTCGGGGCCACACAGGGTCCCTTCATCAGGCATAGCAATGAAGGGACCCTGTGTGGCCCCGAAAGCGCTTGTGTAACTGACATGAATTTGCAATAAATCTACGAACTTTGATCCTATAAGGATTTGGTGTGCTGGTGACGTTTCTGCAATTATCTGTATTTGACGGCGCCATCCGCAGTCATTCCAAGCACCCCTCCCCGATCACAGGGTCATAGCGGTAAGGAGTGCAACTAGCCTTTTCTTTTTTCTTGGCGCTGTAAACAGGCGTCGTGTGGTTCACAGGAAGGCTGCCAAGGTCCCCAGCAAGCATGGGACCTTAGGCAGCTGCTTCAGTTTAAAAATTTAAAGCGCCGGTATCGCGTTTAGTATCAGGGCATGTTATGAGTATGAGTACTCATGAAGATGGCCAGTATTGGCACTGATACCGATATTGGTATCAGTGCATCCCTAATGTAGACCATTTATTAATTTATACATGGTGATCGTATTCTCCCTTAATTGCCTTTTCTCACAGGAGAATAAATGAAAGAATGGATGATCCTCAGCTGTGCTTTAATATATTCTGTGGGATACGTGTCTTCGGGGCTTGTGCTGAACAAGGTTTATTGCCTTTAGAAACCCATTATGGATATTACTCATACTTACCAGCTGCAGGCCGAATTATAAGTAATTTATGTAACCGTTTTATAAAAGGGCTAAAAATATCGTAATGGAAATCAAAAGAAAAGGTCATGAGATGGAATTAGTACTTCAGGCTACTGCAGACAGTTCGTCAGGACAGTTAATAGAAAGATGTGCAACATAAATGGTTGGGGCTCTGAAATATTCGTACATGCCTGTGAGAATCTAAGAATAGCTGTAAAGTGTCAGTAAGGTATAAAAAATAAACAGTATATATTTTTAAAAGTGTAAATTTCTGGGCACTTGGCAGACATTTTTGACCCTTGCCAAGTGTGCTGGAAACACTGAGTGCGAAAGTCTGTACTGAGACGCAATTTATAGCTCATAGCCGGGGGCGGAGTGCTGCATGGTGGTCCAAACGCCAACCCTCTCAGCGTTTCAGACCGTGGCTGCCAATGGTTTTCTGTGGCTGCTCCCCAAACGGTTCTGGTACACGAAAGGGTGTGTAAACCCTAATAATTAATTTCTGCTATTTGCTCCCTTTTGGTCTGTGAAATATACCAATAATAGCATTTTGCTTTATCTGTTTGATGTAAAAAAAATACCTGTTTGCCATGTAGATTGTAAGCCCTCAGGGGCAGGGTCCTCCTTACCATCTTGTCTGGAATTGTATTGTAATTGTAATGTCTTCCTTACATTGTAAAGCGCTGTGCAAACTATTGGCGCTATATAAATCCTGTATAATAATACAAATAATAATGTCAGAACCTCAGAGCTGTCCTGTGCACACTTTCTGTGTTATCTTAGGAAGGATTATTAGTCCTCACAGTTCTTATTTTGCACTATAGATCAAAGAGTCCCTATGATGAGTAGATGAGGACAGCGGGAGGGATTGTGTAATTTAGCGAAAGACGACTGGGCAAGGCTGACACCACTCAACCTACAAAAATGCCGTGAGTTGTCGTGCATTTGAATGCATTTTTGGCTGATCAATGGGTATATATCTGTACTTGCAGGGTCTTTAAGGGGATAACACATTGGGAAATGAACAAGTATTGCAGAGATGTACTACATGACTTGACATACACTTTGAAGAGTAACTCCACTTTTGAGAAAAAAAGAATCAATGGGTGATCAATGCACAATTTAAGGATTATTACAAACTTCATTGCAGATTCCTACCTTGGTTCCTACCGTGTCCTTTCCAGAGTCCTGAATGGGAGGGTTGGGTTAATTATAACCACCTATTGCGCTTTCAGTGTTCTAATGAGGAAAGTTGCAGTGTCGGCATCCCTTTAGAGAGGTTACATCTCTGGGAGTATCTCAGCAAAAAATGTAATTTCTATTGATGGAGATGCCTAAAATTTTACTGGTATCTTAGTGCAGACTTCTGGGAAAATCTGTAAATCAATCACAGAAACAGGAAATTACATTTGTGGAGGCGTTCTGTACACTGACAGTGTACAGGTTGCCATATCTCATTACATTTTTTTAAAGAGTTTTAGAAAATGACAGCGGCTGCAGCCTGAAATGGAAAGGTAATGTTTAATAACATTCAATTACAAAATGGCTTGTGCAGGAATTTAATAGGCTTTATTGTTTATTAATAAAAGTGGAGTTCACCTTTAAGGTGGACCTTTTCAGTACATTTTTAAGGTCTGCATGAATAATTAATGAAAAACAGAATCATCCAATGACGTGGAGTTTGACATGCTTGAGAAGGGAGGGGAAGGATCCCAAAACGCATTGCCTGGTAACTATTGCCATTAAGAAAGGAGCTTTTGCTCAGCAGAGAGTTTCTCTGGGCAGACAGGACGTTGCTCTATTAACTATTTTGATTTGAGTGTAAAAAGTTTTTCTATTATATACATATAATTATGTATCCTCTTACTGTACTGGCTTCCTTTTTGAACTAGTCAGCACAAAAGCCATTTAAACTACAGACATTCCTCACTTAGCGACTTACCTGTTTTGCGACCACTGGCACTTACAACAAACCTCCGACCTTACATGCGGGAACGTGGCAGCGGCAGTGTGACGTCTCGCCGGTGGAAGTGACGTCCTCCGCTCTTCACTGCAGGTCCCGGTAAGTATTTTATTGCCCGATGTACAGTACACTGTTCAGTACTGTACATCTGCAACACTATACAGTACGGTACTAATGCAGTACAGTACTGTATTGAGTTCCTCACTTAACGACCAATTCGTTTAACGACCTGGTCATAGGAATGGAACTCGGTCGTTAAGTGAGGAATACCTGTATTGCAAAATTATAAAGCTTATCTAAACCCAAGAACAATAACGTCATACATTCATTGCTGCGTATCAGCCCGTACATGTGGTGGTTACATTAGTTTTAATTTTTTTTAGGTTTTTTCACATTTACTTTTACCCGGTGATCCTGCCAGTAACACACTTCCTGTCCTAGGGTGACAATGCTTGCTCACTGGGCCCTATTTAGGCCCAGTGAGGCGACACCTAGGCGACAGCGTTTTTGTGTGTTTTAACGGGCGTTTGCGATGCATGTTTTTGAGCTTTTTTGCAACCAGATTGTAGTTCATTGATGTTAATGAGAAAAAGCGCATAAAATGCGCATAAAATGCGCATAAAAACATGGGCAAAACACAGCAAACAGGCATTTTCAAGCTTTTCCTATTCAGTCTTTGGAGTCAAAACGAGCTGTAATATGCCAAAAAAAAGCTCCTGTACTTTTTGCAGCGACATGCGTTTTGCTTATTACGCTTAAAACGCTCAGATGTGAACAGGGCCATAGAAATGAATGGGATTTTTTTTTTGCCCCGATTTTTGGAGCGTTTTTTAGGGCAGGAAAAGCACTACAAAATGCTCAGTGTGAACCAGGACTTATGGAGGAGCAGCATTGTCACCCTAGTACAGAGACTCTTAGGACTACAAAATAGCCCCACTCTCCTTATCTCCAGGGCCGTATTTCCCACAAGGTCAACCAAGGCCAGGCCTCGGGGCAGCAGGGAGTAGAGGGGCAGCAGGGGTGTAGAATTCCTATCTCCCAATGCCTGGGACATGCAGTTCTGGCCGCCGGGCAAGTAGTTGTTTTCTACATTTAGCCCTGCTTTGGCTGGTAGGGGGGCGCATTGAGTAACCTGGCCTTGGGGCAGCATAGAGAGAGTAAATCTGGCCCTGCTTATCTCCATAGCATACGGGAGGCCGTGGCCCTGCAGAGTACACAGGACAGCACTGGATTTCTGCCAGTTTTTTTTTGCATGTATAAAACAGATATAATGAAATGCTTTCAATGTTATATTTAACAAACCCAGAATGAGAACATTAGATAAGTTCATTTTTATAGTTTGTATACACTTTTAAGTTAAAAATAGATGTTTTAGTTGCCTCCATTTGTAGATACATAAGAAACCACACTGCAGAAAGAAAAAAAAATGAGGATTTTTATTATTGGCAGCCTATTATAAGGGGATGTCAATCAATCAGAGCTCATAGCACTGTTGGTGCTGCCCCCTGGTGGAGGGCAGGGAACGGATTCCAGCTCCAGTCCCGATATAAAGAAAAGAGCATCAGGAAAACAAGTGTTTGATCCAAATTCTGTTCAGGCTTATCCACAACATCAAACAGATATTCTGCTGGAACAAAATGAGTAAAACAACGCATATTTAGAGAAATATTGCAAAATGTTGGCAAGAATTCAAGGCTTGCAATATGTTTCATAAAATATGCTTTCGGCTTTTACAGGCAAAGATACAATATCAAAGAAACTAATATGTTCACTGTAAACAACATAACTAATATGGAGATCCAAACATGCATATTCTATGCTTCTTACTCACATCTCTCCCACTCTACTGGCATCTTGCCCTCTCCTCTAAAACATGCGTTGGTCACTCCCATGCTTAGCAAGCCCTCACTAGACACCACAAATCTCAACGACCTAAGACCCATCTCCTTGCTCCTGATTATCCCCAAACTCCTGGAACCACCAGTCTACAATCATCGTAACTGCTATGTCACTGATGACAACCTTTGTGACCCTTTACAGTTTGGCTTTCACCAACAACACTCTACAGAAACTGTGCTTCTAAAACTCACTAACAACTTACTAGCTGCTCAAACTAATGGTCACTTTGATGCCTTTGATGAACTGTTTCTACTCAAAAAACTCAACCACTTTGGCCTCTAACACTCTGTTGTTTCCTGGTTCTCCTCCTACCTAACTAAGCACTCCTTCAATGTCACCCGCAACTCTGCCTCCTCTCCCTCATTCAGTAGGGTTCCCCCAAAGCTCTGTACTGAGACCCCTTCTATTCTTTATCTACACCTTCTCTCTTGGTCAGCTGATAAACCTCACATGGCTTCCAATACCATCTGTATGCTGATGACACGCAAATCTATCTCTCCACTCCTCTGCTCACCCCTTCAGTCTCCTTGCTCTTCACTAATTTACTAATTGACATATCAGTATAGAAGTCACACCACTTCCTAAAACTCAGTCTTTCAAAAATTGAGCTCATGATATTTCATGATCTCATTGATATTGAGATCAATAGCACAATTATCCTTCCATCCCGTAATGCCAGAGTGATAGGTGCAATTCTGAACACTGAACTCATCTTTCAACCCAACATCCAATCACTGTCCACATTTTACTGACTTCACCTCCAGAACTTTCCAAAATACGCCCCCTTGTTAACCAATGACACCGCCAAGCAACTAATTAACTCACTTGTTACCTTGACTATTGCATCTCCTCATCAGCCTATCTTTATACAGGCTATCCTCTCTTCAGTCTATCATGAATGCTGCTGCCAGACTCATCCAACCGCTGAGTGTCTGCCACCCCTCTCTGACAATCCTTTCACTGGCTTCTGATCGCCCAACAAATAAAATTCAAAATATGAACAACAACATATAAAGCCATCCACAACTCTGCCCCAGACTACATCTCCAGCCTCATCTAAAAATATCACCCACATCGTCCTCTTTGGTCTTCCAAAGACCTCCTTCTCCCTTTACACCCTGATCACCTCCTCCTATGCCCATCTGTAGAACATCTTCAGAGTCTCTCCCATGCTCTGGAACTCCCTACCCATACCTGCACAGCTATCTCCTACTCTGTCTGCCTTTGGGCAATCTCTAAAAACTCATCTCTACTGGGAAGCCTATATAGGCTCTACATAACTACTGGAATGTCACTCCAGTAACTCACGTTCTCCAGTAACTCATCTAACTTAGTTGATCCAAAGAATGATGGTTAAATAAAAGCAATAAGGACCCAAAGAAGACAGGAAGCAATAATGAATCCTGGAACAAGGATGAAGGAGTTGTATGGCTAAGGAGGAGCTAAGGATAGAGACAGTAAATTGGCCAGTAAATTCAGGTGGGGAGTAGAAGAAAAAGTAAGCAGGTATTGGAGGCTGGACAGGGAAGACATTTGAAAGGGTGCGGCCGCAAGAAAGTTGTCCCACCGGCCCACTCAGTATCGTGTGCAATGAGTGGAGTATATTGTCATGGTAGCTTAGTGGGAAGGGGGTCTTGAAAAGGTAAGCAACTAATAATAATTACATTAAAAGTTAGGATCCCATCTGGTGTTACAGAGATTTCCTATGGTGTGGTTATAGTGGTGGTGTCCCCATGCAACAGTGTTAAATACTTTGCCAAAAATATATATTTGAGACAGTATGGTGCTAATTTTTTGGTGTGTCTTTTAAGACCATAAGACCTCCTATAGTTTTAATTTGTTCTGATAACTAGCTCATAGTTGTTGATTGGCTGTTTATTCAATCATTTTATCATTAGATCTTCTATACAGACATTTTGGTATTTTTTATTGAAAAGTTTGGTGTGAAAAAAGGAACCGCAGTGACCATTTTACATCAATGTCATTCACGGTGTGATTTTGGTGAATGATGGGGTCTGAGGATGCTCACCAAATCACTACATTAAATTGTATGCATAGCCAAAAGTTTTTTGGATAGAGTAACCTATTAGGTTATGTTTTACTGTTTGTGTCCTGCTGGAGACATTTTCCTTTACTTTCTGTTCTGGAGACACAACAGAAATTTAGAGTGAGGGTAATTACCAGCTTAGACCATTGTCCGCAGAATGTTTGTCCCATCTGGAAAATGTTTCCACACCTCTTGTTCTCTCGACTCCTAAATATTGCATTTTCCATTACTTACAGACTTTTCATGTACTTGAAGCGGACTGTGGCCAAGGTCATAGAAGATATGTGCTGCCACAATAGTTGTATAAAATATGACAATTCATAGTCATGGTTAATATTCACATTAATGTGAAATAAGAATCACATAGTTTATTTTCCTTAAGTAATGTGTTGTGAGCAGCATTATAACTGATTCATGTGCTGCCATCTTGTGGTCATTCTGGTTATTGCACTGTTTTTCTTTTTGTTCCCTCCCATCTGTGATGTATTTCCCCATTCTTGTTAGTACGAGCCAGGAGTGTCATGGCTGACAGTAACATGACCACATGTTAATCTGCATTGCATGCTTGGAAACATTACTATCTCCGAACTTCAAATACCGTCTATTCATTCATCTAATGTATCCTGTTGTCTGCTATAACCCTGCTGCAAGTAATAAAGCACTTTCGTGGATGAAAAGGTATTTGGTGAGTTCAGCTATCTGATAAGGATTGTCCTCAGTGGTTATATCTGCTTATTCAGGCCTGGTATAGAGATCTCAGCAAGGGATAAATCCCTAATACAACAATCGGAGTCAGAATAAGATAGGAGTAACTTCCTGCAACAATCCATGATTTTCATTGAGATTTTGGGTTGATGATGAGCTCCTAAATACCTTAAAGCTTAAAAGACAAATCCTAAGTCATATAAGAAAACTTTAGATAATAAATGTTACACTGGCACATCATGACACGCTATATAATTTCTATGTATAAATCTACGTACAAAATATAGTCTGAAGTTAGACACCAAGGAAATATCAGCTCATTTGGAGCTTATGTGAATTACATTAATTTAGTTCAATGTGTTATGGGAAAGTACCTGGCGTGCATCAGTAGTCTGCACTTAATGCACCCACCGAGTCCTAAGGTTGAAGATTATTCCAAACTGGCAACATCAAGGAAATTCATGACCCGGAGTGCCCCGTGTTACCTCAGTGATGTCACTCAAGGATGTAGATTAGGTTTATTTTTGATAAACAGTCCACAAAAGGCTTACTCCACCGACTGCAGCCCAGTCAATAATATATTCTAATAATACCCACTAATCAATCATTTTTGCAGCCTTGGTGTTTGTGTTTTTCTGCTAACAGCTGAGTCCAGATGGAAAGTACAAGCTGAGCAATCATTAATCTGACAACCAATAACATAAATTCCCCTGAACATGACCTTGCCGTAGAAGCCCGTAGTCTTACAGTGCATTGCAACAGCCACGAGCTTCCCAAGTGACATTTTAACAGTCTGTAAATGACAATGGCGATATTTAAAAACATGTACAAACAGCTCAATAAATATTCCATGAGTCCGGAACGCTAGAATGAATCAATAAATCTTTCGCTATTTGTAAATCGAGAGCTTTCATGATGGTCATGGAAGTCTTGCTCTGGTTTAAAAAAAAACTTTGGTGGGGCCCACTATGCTAGGATTGCTGGAACAGCAGCAGATTTCCAGATGACATGGACTATTCTCAGGCTTGTTAAAACTGCTTGCTGTCCCTGACTTCTATATACATAGTTACATAGTTACATAGTTACATACCCAGGTCCTAGGTAAAATCTTGTCCCTGGTCTTCAAAGTGAATCCGCACATTCCATTATGATTTAATATATTCCTATATTGCTACAATTGTGTATTTTATAAAGCCCAATTCCACTTTATTTCCATCGATGGCCCCCCCAGTCCTCCTCCCACCAGTTGTTCCCTGCCCAAAGCATTAGAAAACATCATCTCTGTATATACCTTTATTTCTAAGTGTCTGCTGTCTGGTCAGGTGTCCCCTTCCTCTTCTATTGCCTTTGAAATTCCCTGTGGTTTTCTCTTGTGAGCCCAAAGTGGCTGGAAAGACATACTTCAGGGTATGTGGCTCACAGTAAGTGGTTTAAATGCTTGCCATCATTCAACTTAGAAGACATTGGACCTCAAAGTGGTGCATTTGCAGCCAGAGATAGTGTGAGTATTTGTTTAATGTTAACCAGGCCGAGGAAGTATTTTACTATATTACAGTACTGGGGTGAAATATTTTAATGAGGCTGACTCTCCTGTGACAGCTCTTGTTCTTGCTCTCCCAGCCTTACTTCATATTCACTTGTCCTTTCTCACAAAGCAAAAGAAGAGTATTGTTCGGAGAGGGCAGGTAAATCCTCATCACCTGTGCACAGATGATGTGAACACAAAGATGTCAGGAGTCCTGGCGAAAGAGCAAGAGTTCTGTTATCTGTTGCTGAAGCCAGAGTTTGAAAAAGGTTGGTTGGAACCATATGTGCACCCAATGCACATATGAGATCAGTGTTGGGAGTCTGGCTTGGGGTTTAAAAATAGTAAAAACAAAACCTTCATCATCACCCCCTCTTCCAACTCTTGCTGTCAATGGCATGTATTACTTTACTGTGCATTAATCAAACCATCTGAGCCAAAATAGTTCTGGCTGAGCACTTACAGAAGATAGGTCTTCTCTAGGTTTGGGTAGAGCTTTGCATTAAGATCAAACTCCAATCACAATGACTTTTCTGGTGGCATGAGTGGGGCTGATTGCAATGGATGTTAATGTCCTGCCAGACATTAGGCCACTTCCGACAGAGGTGGTACATATGTGGTGGAGAGTGCCAAGAGGAACAATGTGCCAGATAGCACCCTAAAAAGAGATGACATCTTGACAAAATGGCAGAGAGGAAGACAATGATAAGTGACCCCAAGGCATGTTGCCAGTGGAGGATGCTTATGTCCATGGCTATGTGCATTTACTCTTTAGATTCTGATAGGTTGTGATACGTTGGTTTGGTTGACCATTCCAGTTTACTTTGTCTAGAATGGTACTCAGTAGTGCATGGTCTCCTGAAAGCCACCACGCCCTCTAAGCTGACCCTATCGCTGGGACTCTAGATTAATGGCTGAGATAACCTGAGGTATTCCTGACTCACTCTTGTGAAGTTCCTGTAAAGCATTACTAAGCAGAATGCTTGGCGCCTGCTGTCGGCTTCTGCTCTTTGCAATGCTGAGAACCGAGCTCTGGCAACTTTATAGGAAAATTAGTGGCTCTGATCTGTACTTGCCAAGCCATTCACACTTTACTTGTTGCAAGTTATAAAAGATATCAGCTGGATCAAGGATCCCTTGCTTGACTTTCTAATTTCCATGTAGCTGGAACAGAACAAAGAAGTTCAGCAAAATGCTAAGTACCAATAACAACCCAACAGGTAACTGGAATTCACATCCACTTGAAATGCCAATTTTTACTTAGGGTTGCATTTAATAAAGGTCAAATATGGCTGAATGAAAACAAGTATCTAAGCCAAACCTGGCCTGCTTGCCTGGCTGGCTTTGGTTTCCATATACCCCGGAAAAGAATGTAGATCAGGGGAGATCCCTAAGATGTAAAGTTTATTATAATATCTTAAAGCATATCTAAACCCAAGAAATAAAATGTAATACAGTATATATCGCAGCTGACCAGTCCTTAGATGTGGTGACTGAATTAGTTTAAATTTCCTGTGCTAGGGTTACAACATTAATTTGCCATTCTGTATTTATGGAAGATAAAAATGGTATTACCCTAGGGCAGGACTATAGCGTGCCCATCTCTCCTCTTCTCTACAACATGGAGGTTGTGCCGATAGCTGGGAATACTGCTAAATGAGCAGTGGTAATAGTCAGTAGAGGAAGTCTCACTGGATTTCGGGCAGGATAAACTGAAATGTTTGTACTTTTCGACCAGATATAACAAAACACATTCTAAGGTATACTGTATGTAACAGAACAAAAGGGAGCACATAAGAGAATATCATTGTTATTTTTTTACATTAAGTGATTCAGACTTACAAATGCCTATTCCCGTTCTCTTTATCTGTTTAATACTCAGGCTATGAAAGGATGGCAAAGTGGATTTTGCTGTAACATCTGACTATCCCGAAGCTCAGGAAGCTGTGGCTTATCCTTTTCTGGTCTCACTATCTGAAGGAAGTCATTGTTTTACTCTGGGAATTAGAGTCATCCTCCCATTCAGCTTTCAAGATGATATAAACCCAAAGCATGCCAAGAATGCCGGATACCCAAAGTCCCTGTTATCTAGGCGAGACCACACAAAAACATAGAACAACCCAACCTTGCCATGTCCCAATATTCCATCAGCACCGCAGGGAGGAATAAAGCTCACATAGCCTAAAACCAGCAATAAGAAGACACAGTTGTTCTGCTGACCACAGAGATGCCATCTGTCTCCAAGGAAAGCGAAAGGGTTGGGATATCTGCATTTTGGAAATGTCGCTCTTTATGAAATGTGCTATGAACACAGTCTCGTTTGTGTGTTGCTTTCAATTTTACTTGTAATTTGGAATTTTTACATTAACGAATTTTTAAGGAGGGCTATTTAACAAACCCAATCCTCTGTGTTTTAAAGTTTGCTATTGTGATGTATTTAAAATGTAAAGCTTTTACTCCCGGGTCATATAAGATGAGCCCTAAGCTGCCAAAAAGGAATACACTCTGATTGCCCTCATCTACTTATATGAGTTAAGCTCCAAGGCACATTTAGAAAAAATATATACTTGGACTTCTATACTTTTGGTGTGGCACTCTTATTCTCCTTGTACCTCCCATTTTTCAGAATGAGACATTCTGCAGGGAAGATACAGTCAGAGATTTTCAATAATGGTAGCACAGTAACCATATACTGTATTTGTTTTGCTCACTGGTGGTGATAGATTCTTGATATACTGAGAGTGCAGGGAGGTTGGTTAAAAGAACATGGATTTCCCACAAGGCCAACCAAGGCCTGGCTTTGGGGCAGCAGGGAGTAGAGGGGAAGCAGAGGTGTGGAATTCGTATCTCCCAATGCCCAGGACATGCAGTTCCGGGTGACAGGGCGGGTAGTTGTTTTCTACATTTAGCCCTGCTTTGGGAAAGCAGAGCTAAATGTACGGCGGGGAAGCTGCAGCTTGTTTTTTACAAGTGATCTTGGCGATGTCGCTGAGATCACTTGTATGCAGCCTGCAGGTTTGCCATTCTCCATGCGGGCTGGGGTTTGGCGGGTAGGAGGTGAGGAACCTGGCCTTGGGGCAGCAGAGAGAGTAAATCCGGCCCTGCATGTATGTATAGCCAAAACATTTTTTTTTTAGTTTTAGGGAGAGGTTATCTTGTGCTGTCTGCATACTATTGGGGAAACTTTTCTTCACTTCTTATCCCAGAGATAAACAGGTTGTTCGTGGAAATCTCCCAAAATGAAAGGATTTCCCCTTATAGACCTGTGTCAGAAATTTATGAACACAGCCAAAAACCCCACAGGCACGACGACTTATACAATTGTCTTGATGTCTTCTCTGAGCCACCATCTTAGTTCAGGAAGTAGACTGTGACCCTGGATGATGCCTGATCAAAGATAGTGCAGTCCTTCTTCAGCTATTAGTGTAACCAGGCAGAATCTTCTCTGTCCTTCGAGAAGAGGAATGAAGATTCTAGTTAAGAAACATTCTAGTTGCGAAGTCTCCAGAAAAGAAGCCTCTGGAGACTTTATTATTCATGAAGGGGGCAGAGAGGGGTGGTCTCAAGACAATATATATAGGAGGTGCCCTAAAGGCGCGGAGAGGACACATGTTCTGGAGGGAAGAATGCTCCTAGGAGCAGAGGAGAGAAAAGCTGCTGCAGGAATTTAATGGCCAGAACCCGAAGAAGAAGGGACCAGAATCAAGGATACCTAACCCTGTGGATATTGACGGAACCTTTGTTGCTGTGTACGATCCTGTTACTTCTACGGCCACTGATGTTACACTGGGACTGGGGAGATAAAACCCTTAGATATTTGGGACTGAATTTTTTTTTTTTTTACAATAAAATACTGTTTGTCTACTGCAGTGGGTGTTAAACTAATTATTACTTTCCATCTCTTGGTTACATTAGCAGATGAAGACATTGTCAAGGGTAGTACTGTGATCGCTGTGACATGTAATATATACCTAGAAGTGTTACACTTACACAGTATATGGCATGAACGTAACATGAATAAAATATATCCAATACTATATATCCAATACTGTATATCCAATACTAGGCCTACTGTTTACCCTGACAGGAACGTTGACTCCACAACAGCACACAAACATCGTAGAAAGAACAATCATTAATATGTTTTTTTTTCTATTTTAAGTATTTTTTTTCGCCACAAAAGATGAGACCAAGCTAAAAATAATGATGGCAATAAAAGAAGAATAATTATCTGTAAATATCTGTTTATTGGATGTTTTAAGATGTCCCTACAGCTCTTTAGGACCTCTGCCTGAGGACAACATCCCATAAAATGTGCTTGCTACTCTGTAAGAAAAGAGAATCTTCTGTCTTACAATGTTGGATGTGTGACAGTGTCAGAATGTTTCTTATTAAGCTTCACACTGAGTCTATGTCATGGTTATTAGATTAGTGTGGAATTTTTATGAGGTGATCCTCAATTAAATAAATCGCTGCCATGAAAATCCCTCTTGTGGCAGTATTGTTATTTGTACGTTACTACCATTTTAGCACAAATGTTCTATTAGAGGAGAAAATATTTCATGATCTCATTCAGTAAAGGTACCATATTGTGCTACCCCTGTAGATTATGGAAAATGCCAAATCACATGGCCTGCTCACGGTTCCATTAACTTGAACTTTCTAGAGAATGGTCATGGGCAAAGTGGTTTGAAAACCAAGCAGATCTTAATTTTTTTTATTCACCTGACTTTACCCACACAGATTTATCCAGTCAGTCAGAAAATCATACAATTCACAATCGTCTGAATTCCTAAAATTGTGGGATCCTCTACCGCAAGTCTCCTGATTTTATCATCCTTACTAAGAAGGAGAATTTTTAATCTTATCTTTCTATGAACGCAATTCACACTCTTGCTGACAGCCTGTCAATCTATATGGTGGAACAATCCTTTTTTGAGTTTGAATTCATCCCCCTTAACAACGCACAGTCCTGATGAAGACTGGACTTTTTATATCTCTGGAAACACATTGGCATATCTGATAAACGGGCTTTGAACTCTATTTATTGGTTGGCTCTCTCCTTTCTACTATCGACACGCTTTCATTAGACTTGTAAATTTTGTTTCGTTCCATGTTGATATCCATACAAATTTTGTTAAATTCAGATGCATCTGAATTTCCGAATGTCAACGCGTCCCAATGCAAACGAATCTGAATGGTCTTTTAATAAAAATGTATATTGTGCAAATTTTGTTTAAAGTGAAACTAATATCGGACATGTGACTGTTCTTTGGCCAATCAGATGGAGTTTTTTTGTGGGCTGTTAGGGGTTGCATTACAGGCACGGTCATGTGGCTTCCTGTTGTGGATCTTTCCAAAATAAAAATTCGGACGAATATGAAATGCGAATAGGGAACTGAATCAAAATTTGGATCCAAAATCCGAAAAATGTAAGAAATAAAAATCCAAATCAATCTGAAACGAATCAAAACATTTTTTTTTGCAGGGTTACATGTCTATTGTTCATCTCTTGTCTATTTTTGGTTCCAGAGCAGCCCTACCAAAGTTATTGTAGTTTCAAGTACTGATTCCTAGAAAGTTATATCTAACTCAATAATGAAATTCTTAGAGCCAGCACCATGCAACGTTTGTCTGTTTATTATAGAGCAACAAAAATCCATATCTTCAACCATCCTGACAAGCATTAAGGAAACCGCAGTACAGTTAATGGCATGAGAACATAACATGTGACCAGCAACACATCACATGCCAGAACCTTACACTTCATGGTATGAAAACAATGTCAGCATTTCAGAAGACTATATATTGATATTATAGTGCAATACTGTTCTAAAGAAGGAAAGGGCTAGAGTGGTGGCCAACTTTCCTGTTATAGGGGACCTCAAGTGCAGCCCCTGACATCACCAAAGGGCCGAGCACAACATTCAGCCAATGTAAAACTATGCAAAGCTGTCAGAGACTGCAGAAATGCAACAGGAGATGGTGAAAATATCTCAGTTATGCAACAGGAGTTAGTCCAAGACTGCAGATATGTAACAGGAGATGGGCAAAGATCATGGGCATCTTACATGAAATAGTCAGACTGCAGAAATGCTGCAGGAGATGGTTAGGACTGTGCACATGCTATAGCAGTTGTCAGAGACGGGGGACACATTTCAGTAGACATTAACAGACTGGAGACATAAAACATGAGACTACTAGAGATCACGGTTACTACAGCCCCTCTTCGAATCCATGTGACCACATTTGTGCTCTCTACATTCCCTCTGCAATTTACACATTTAATATTTCTACTAATAAAATAAAATAATACCCTTTTGGTAGAGCAATTCACATCCTGTAATGAAGACGCTAGGAGGCCTTAGAGTTGAATAAATATATCCACATGGTATGGGCTTTGTTGATCAAGTTTGGGAAGTCGTTGGGTGGTGTAGTGATAGGTCTTTGTTGCAGGTGGCTTTGTTAAACAGGAGGAGCACATGACCCCAGGAGGAGAAGTGTGCATGTTAGGGACAGCTGCAACGTTATGTAGGGCCAAACTTCCCAGGAACCGGACATGTGCTCAGCACTGTTTGTTCTGAATACACAGAGTTTCAGAGAGCAACTAAGTAAACTATGTGAAAGGAGGAATGGATGTGGTTCATTGTGTCACAGTGTTGATAATAAGTGAGTGAAGAAAGGCAATAGTCCCCTATTGGGCTACTGTGCAAATGTTGACATTACTGGCCAAACCATAAAATAATCAACAAAGGACCACTGAAATGGGGCCTTTTCATTGACTTGCCTACAGAGAGTGGCCCATAGAGACCACAAGGAAGAAGTAAGAGGGTCACGAGCAGTCCAAAAGTTTGACATGTCCAGTTATTATTATGAACTTTGAGGTGAGTTACAGAGCTGGGATCTATGATGAGGAGACTCGACCATCACGGCACTCAAAAGATTAAAGAAGTGGTGCTGATCCAACCCATCAGTGTCAATAGAAGATTAAAACATTTCAGGTTAACTGACATTTAAATGTGAAATGTTGGCAATGCTTTGTTTAATGATCTAATTGTCTGTCAAACACACGTGCTATGATTCAAGGATCTGGAATTCCGTGATTTCATTAAATTGTTTCATCTAATTTCGACAAGGGAAAATGTTGTAATAAAACAGACCTATACTTAGGTTGAAGTACCTAATATGTTCATTCAGCTGATCATTCGGAGTCTGAAGACTCTGGTTTGTCAGTAACAGGATACACTTCAGACTTTGAAATTCATAACTACATCCTGGCTTCTCTTTATACTTCTGTTACCTACGGGGCTATGACATCTGAGACTGTTATGTTCTCTCAGGAGCTGGGAGACTGTGTGAATGGGGAAATTGACAGGGAAATAACTGTCAGATGTCATGTGGCCACACTCCAGCTAAATTGTCAGGTTAATGCAAAGTAAGTGAGGGGCCAGATATAGGGAAGTTAGCACTGGTACTTGCCAGGAGCTCTACACTATGCTCCAGCACCAAAAGCAAATATACTGCAAATCTAAGGGGGTTATTCACTAAAGAGCAGAAGGATCCAGCCGTAGCTTCCCTCCTCACAGACGCCAGTGACAGCCAGCAGCCTGTGATACCATAGCGACCCAGTCGGCCCGCACGGCATCAGTGGGGCCCCTTTTGTTTCCTAATCCTGGCCGGGCCCCTCGTGCCCTAGGCCCCATAGCGGCACCTGGGTTCCGCCACTGGCATTGAGTCATTACCTGTCACCCAGCTTCTTGATTGGCTGGAAACCCGGCTCTATGTTCCCTCGCAGCACTGCTGGTCCGAGACAATCTCAATCTGATCGGAAGTTACGGTATCAGTAGGGTTGCCACCTGTCCAGGATTCATCCGGACAGTTCGGGTTTAGAATGCTGTGTCCGGGTTTCATGGCAGCAGAAACCCGGACACAAGATGTCAGGCAGACAGGGGCAACCAAAATTAAGATAGGTGCTACTGCCCCCCCTCCCCCCTCCGCCCCCACTAAAAAAGTCTCAACTGTGATATTTACATATGAATGGGGGGCACTATTTACATATGAATAAGCCGCGACTCATTCTCCCAAGAAAAAATGTCCGCGCGTCGCTAGAGTGTTCGGGTTTCACTTGAAGAAAAGGTGGCAACCCTAGGTATCAGGGGTAAGTAGCGGAGAATTTGAGCAAATACGAGCACTCGGCCGAATACTCGATATCGGCACTAATACTAGTATCAGTATCGGTGCATCCCTAATATACTGAATATATATATATATACATATACATATAAATTGTGTGTGAGCAACTATGGAGCTGAGAGTTAAGCCTTTGAGTTGCCCCCCTGTGAACTGCCTGACATTATATTAAAAACACACACTCTGTCTCACAGCTCCTGAGCATGCATAACAGCATCAAAAAACTGGTTTGATGACTATTTACTTTCCTCTGCCGAAGTTGCATTAAAAATGTATTTCGGGTAAACATTACACCAATCGTTAGTACAGAAGAGCCCTGGGGCCTTGCTAAAAGAATATGAAACATAATTCTGTGTTTATAAGTCAAAATTCTGTGTTTGAAAGTCAGGATTCTGTATTTAAATCTCAGGATTCTGTGTTTAAAAGTCAGAATTTTAAAAACAGAATTCTGAGATTAAAATTCGGAATTCACGCTAAGAAGAAAGATAGTTTCCCTTTAAGGTCCCACGCTGTGTGTCTCTATGTTGCTGGTTACTTGTAGAGTGCTGTGTAGGTTACAATGATTCATCGCTGGGCGAAACATTTACATTACTTTAAACAAGGCGCGATGATTCACTCGTGTGTGATTTCTGATCAGCTCGTATAGAAGTGAACACATCATCTTTCATTACAGTCAAAGCTATCTGCAGATATTACATACAGAGATTAGTACCGTATGTGAAGTCGGCTCTCAGCGGCTCAGAACTGCAATGGGACATCAAAAAGCTCTTGTATTTATAAAGACAAACTCCAGGGAAGGTTTTTTTTATTAACCCTTGCAGTGGGTCTATTCGCACTGCAAGGGTTAACTGCTTGTTTTGGTCTAGGGAGGAAAATATAAAAGTTATACTCACCTGACCCTCTGACCCAGTTTGCTTTTAGACTGGTCCCTGGGGCATCCCTCTGCCTCTGCTGCAGCGGTCTGAGGTCCCTCAGTCATCATGTTCTAACACAGTGTATAGGATGTGAGGACACCGAGGGACATACCATCGCTGCAGCGGAGAAGGATACAGGCAGGAGGGAGTATAGCTTTATTATTATTCTCCTTAGACCAAAGCAAGCTCTTAAAGTGACATTAAAGTCAAAAAAGTTTTTCCCTCCCCCCATGTTAATGTCAGCACTTACCTTAAATGATGTATCTTAATCCGATCTTCCTCTTCTTTCCTGATGTTTTCATCCGTCCCTCCAGGGGTGCGGCGGGTCTCCGATCCAGCGCTGACTCCTCTCTGCTTGCTGGCACTTCCTGTCCCACGGTGTCTGCATGCGGGTGTACGCGTCCATAGACTTACCTTGTGTCTCTCCTCGTGTCCTGGTCGAAAATGTGATCTGCGCATGCGGCCGCCCCAAGATGCTTTGCGGCCGCCCAAGATTTTTCAAATGTTCGGACGGGAGGACACGGGAAGACACGGGTAAGTATTAACCCTTTTCAAAGCATTTTTTTTAATACACTTTTTGTATGTATCTACTGCTTGCTAGCCTTAGATATATGCAAAAACACCCGAGGCTTTAATTATCCTTTAACCCTTGCAGTGCGGGGGTAGCCCCACTGGAAGGGTTAATACGATTATTTTCTCAGAGTTCGGCTTTAAATTATTTTTTTTAATGCATTCAGTGCAAGTACCTGCGTTTGACTTGGCCTCAGCCTCTTGCAGTTCAGTGTATAGCAGAGCTCAGACTTGGGGAGGAAGAAGCAGCACATGGAGCCAGTCAGTTGTGCTGCAGTCCAATGGGATGAGCAGAGTGACAGAGAGATGAGCTCATTAGTCTGCTGCTTCTCCTTACACTGTCCATTCACAGGCTGGGGAAGAAGACCTGTTGTCCAACTGCATAAAAAAAAATCAGGGCTCATGCCCTGACTGCTGCGTGGCAGAGCTGTGTGAAACACAGGAATGGGTGGAGAAAAATAACAATTCCCTTGGCAGGTAAAACAGCTCCCTTCTATGTAAGTGTTTGCTGTAGAGTTCGGCTTTAAAGGAGAACTATGGGGTCAGGGCTTTTCCCCATAGTTCTCATCAGGGTAACGGGAGGACATAAACTAGCGTTCTCCCATGACCCAAAGCTCAGTATACCGCGAGTTGAGACCGCCGCAGCCGGGACAGATCCCGACATTACTGTCCAGATCCACCCAGCTGCGTGATTGGCAGCTGGCTCTGCCTATCTAGAGGCAGATCCAGCTGTACCCGACCCTTCCCCCGTTTCTTCCTCTAGTCAGCGCTGGAGGATCGGACAGGGGGGGAATCCCTGCAGGGAGCTGTGAATAACAGTCACGGCTCTCTGCAGGGATAGATCGAGAAGTAAGCGAGCGACGGTATGCATTCGCTCACCTCCCGATCTACTGATCCGACCTGTGACAGTCTCATTGTCACAGGTCGGCTCGAACTATGTGGTTGAGTGAAAATCACTCACCTCATAGTTCTCCTTTAAAGAAATGCCCCTTGTTTGGGTCAACAGAAGGGATAGCATCGGACAGTTTGTCTTAGCTCTCTAGTTTCTGCTGGTCCAGAGCCCAGCTCTCATTGCACCCAGTGTCATCATTCACTCCCTGCGTCCACAGAAAATTGTGCATGAATCATGAATTTTGCCCACGCCGAGCAGAAAGGCTTACCGGCCGGCATGGAAAGCGATGACACACCCCCGGTCTTTTTCTCATTAGGGCAGCTGTGTATGTCATAAGAGACTTCAAAATCCTTTCCGTGTGTCCACAAGCATCTGGCAGCCAGAGAATTGCCTATTCAGGATTTTGGATATTTATGTTTTGGTGTGGATTCATTCCATGAAGCCGTGGTGCTTCTCTAGAGGAGTGTCTGCACTCATTTCCTTCTACACAGCCCGCTGTTTACAGAACGTTGTCACATTCCGCGTATACATTTTCAACATTTGATTTTATTGAAAGCCGAAAACTTCGGAATACGCAGATGCTGAGGGTACTTATCTGCCAAAGGACTTGTAATTCTGTGATTCATACACCTCTGGTGCAGCCAAGAATGTGCACCGCTCTCTCTGTTAAAGGCATGTTGCACTTTTGCAAAAAAATAAATCATTCCATATTGCAAAAAGAGAAAAAATATTTAATTTGCATTGGGGATCCTGCAAGCATTGTACGGGGTGCAATGCGCAGGCACCTGCAGACTCTTCATCCAGTTCCAGGTCTGTGCAAACAAGGGGGTACAGCCTGTACCGGGTGACACCTTCAGGGGGGTGACACCAAAATGGCTGACAGTCATTTTGCTGTCACCCCCTAGGTCAGGCACTCAGCCTTGGACTGGCTGTGCAGGGTCTCAGGTGGGCTGTTCGAGGTCTCAGGTGGGCTGTGTGAGGTCCCAAGTGGGCTTTGCGAGGTCTCAGGAGGTCCATGTGGGGTCTCAGGAGTTCTGTGTGGAGTCCCAGGGGGCATGCGGGGTCTCAGAAGGGTTGTGCAGTGTCTCAGGAGGGCTGTGCAGGGTCTCAGATGGGCTGTGCGAGGTCTCAGGAGGGCTGTACGGGGTCTCAGATGACCTGCGTGGGGCCTCAGTAGGGCTGTTTGGGGTCTCAGGAGGGTTGTGCAGGGTCTCAGGTGGGCTGTGCAGGGTCTCAGAAGTGCTGTGCGAGGTCTCAGGTGGGCTGTGCGGGGTCTCAGATGAGCTGTGTGGGGCCTCAGGAGGACTGTGTGCGGTCTCAGGAGGGTTGTGCAGGGTCTCAGGAGAGCTGTACGGGCTCTCAGATGGGCCGTGTGGGGCCTCAGAGGGGCTGTTTGGGGTCTCAGGAGGGTTGTACAGGGTCTCAGGTGGGCTGTGCGAGGTCTCAGGTGGGCTGTGCAGGGTCTCAGGAGGGCTGTGCGGGCTTTTAGATGGGTCGTGTGGGACCTCAGGAGGGCTGTGCAGGGTCTCAGGAAGGCTGTGCGAGGTCTCAGGTGGGCTGTGTGGGGCCTCAGGAGGGCTGTGCGGGGTCTCACGGGGCATGCAAGGTCTCAGGAGGGTTGTGCTTATCTCAGGAGGGCTGTGTGGGGTCTCAAGTGGACTGTGTGGGGTTTCAGATGGGATGTGCAGTGTCTTAGGAGCGATGTGCGGGGTCTCTGGAGGGTTATGCAGGGTCTCAGGTGGGCTGTGCGGGGTCTCACTAAAGGATCTTGTGGAGGGTGAAAGTGCTATAAGCAGTGCTGCATGGTTCCCCAGTAATGAGGAGGACATGTGCAGCCAGTGCTGTAAACAGTCACCGTCGGTTCACAGGAATGCTACCAAGGTCCCCAGCAAGCGCGGGACCTCAGGCAGCCGCTACAGTTTAAAAATGTAAAGCACCGGTATCTGCGTTTAGTATTGTGCATCCCTAAAAAAGATAATAATAAAAATACTATATCATTCATTATAGTTAAAGGAATATACAATTGAATTGAATTATGTTTTTATATCTTAGTTTTAGAACTTTTAGCTTAAATCAACTAGATACATCTCATCACGACAAAAAAATGTCTTACAGTACATTTTCTTTGATTATTATTATTATTATTACATAGTATTTATATGGCGCCAACAGTTTGCGCAGCGCTTTACAATGTAAGGAAGACATTACAATTACAATACAATTCAAGACAGGATGGTAAGGAGGGCCCTGCCCCTGAGGGCTTACTATCTGAAAGAGGAGGGGGAAATGATACATGAGGAGGTAACTGTGTGGGGATGAATTGTTTGAGAATGTGATGATTAGGAAGCCAACCTTAAGTAGGAAAGCCTATTTACTGCTAGCTTGCTGTAGCTATGCTGGACCTATGCTCTCTGTGTGGAAGCAGCGGTCTCTCTGCATAGCTCCGACACCACTGTTTCAGAGCTAGAGCTTTCCGGAAAACAAAGCTTATACTCAATGCTGATTGGAAAGCTTTGGCTCTGACTCAGCAGGGGGCATGTCTGACCTCTGCAGAAGGGCCACTGCTTCCACACAGGGAGCAAGGGTCCTTCTCGTGCAGCATGCTGGCAGGGAACAGGCTTTTTTTTTATTCAGGCTGTGACGGCTTACTAAAGGAAACCAGCTTTAAGACTTTGCACATCTTTCGTTCGGACGCACCTGGGATGAATGTAAACTGAACACTCAGTTGGGATTTAATTATGAGCAGATTAAACAGAGATTTGGTAATATTACAAAACCACCAGCAACACAGTAAACAGTTATTCTGCCTGTGAGATAATACTACTGAACATTGCATTCAAATATTTGCCAATTGCACAACAGGATTTTAAAGGTAAACAGGATGTGCTTTGTTATCGCAGGTGAGCAGCGCACCTATGGAGAATCAATGGTGCTGCATGGGAGTATCAGGTGTGATGAAAGGTAACAGTCCTCAGACAGGTGCCCTTTAAAGCAGTGGTTCTCAACCTATGTAACCTCAGGACCCACAATTGTCCTTGGTCATTAAGCCGTGACCCAAGTCGCTCCACACTGGAACACACAGCATTGTGGTACCGCGCGTTCCGATGTTCGGGCAATCGAACTGTGGGTGGGAGATGCCTTTGGTGTGCCATTCAAATGAATGACAATGCAATACACCTCCCTCACCAGAATGCGCGGTAGGTGCGATTGCATGGTAAGCTGCGTTAATCGCACGGGGGCCCTCAAAAACACTGACATACACACACAACCACAGACACAATCTCACACACTCACAGACATTCTCAAACACATTTTTTTTAAATCCACCCAGTCTCCCTATCTTACGAGAACTGGAGCGGATCATCAGCCTGGGGTCCAGTGTGGGCTGCTGTGGCTCCGTCCATATGTGCATTGTGGGTACAGCTCCTTTGCATGCCCTGTAGAGGTGCCGGGAGCCAGAATGTGATGTCACTCCGGTCCAGGCACCACTACATGACACGTCAGGGAGCTGTAAGCAATGCATGTATGGATGGAGCTCCCCCACTGCCATACCCCCAGCCCCCCCCACCCCACCTCAAGCTGACACTCGGCGCCGGGCAGCATATTTTGAATCACTGCTTGTTGTGAGAACTGACAGTGCTGTGCAAGGGGAAGGCTAAGGAGCCTCTCACCTAGAAAAGTGGAAGGCATGTGCTGACCCACTGAACACGGGGTCACGACCCACCAGTTAAAAACCAAGGCTTTAAATGATAACTCCACTTTACATTTTCTCCTTTATTGTTCTCTAAACAAATAAATTCAGATTGTGAACATAACTTATTCTCTTCCCCCAAGGATCAGGTGAGTACATCTTCTTTGTTTGAGCCCCCTAAACAAAACAAGCACCTGACCCTTGCAATGCAGTCGTAGCCCCAATGCCAGGGTAATTTTATAAATTCCCAGAATTCTTCTTTCAGTGCACAGGTAAGTCTATCACTGATCATGATCCAATATGTTTAACACCTTTTACAGGAACCATCAGCTTTTTCCAACTTTTTGTGATTGCTATTCTAGCTGCTGGTTGTATGTAAGACAATAATGTGTTCAAGAATTTGGGGATTTCCCTTTAAATCGTCCTATACAGAGCTGTCAGGTAATTTAGGCAAATTGATTCCTGTGATGGAGCACAATAAATGATAAATTCTAATCCAGAATCTGCAAATTTTAGGGCATTGCTACCAAACATGGAACATAGCTCCGATCTAGTCCCTTGAAACAGTTGAGGAATGCCTGAGGGTGTATCTTCACTCCTCTAGTGGGAACCCATTCCCCTCTCAGCAGTGTCAGCGGAAACTTGATATGGATTGTTTGCCACTTCTCCAGTCAGAGAGGTCTAAATTGTAGTGCAGGTCCTGCTCCCATCGTGACATGAGAGGTTTACTTGAAACCCAAATCTCTTGACTGAAACTTTGCAACCCAAATCTAATGACTGATGGATTCGTCAATTACGTCCCTTTGTTAAAAATCCCAATAAATGTCGGTGTGACTGTGCCATGGCTTCCCCACTGCCTGTGTAACCTAACATAGTGAGGCAAGTTCATGGGCCCCGACAAATATCAACAACAACGGGGGGAGAAGCACCATACCAGCTAATGGCCCCCCATTTTGCAATCGACTCACATTATACAGACCCCCCCCAACACCCCCTAACCGGCCAAGCTGCTATCACATAAACAACTATTCCAACCACCATCAACTTACAAAATTAGGGAGGGACAAGCACAGTGCCTAGTGGATAGCACTTCTGATTTGTAACACTGAGGGTCCCTAGTACAAATCCTGGTCAGGACAATATGTACAAGGAGTTTGCATGTTCTCCCTGTGCTTGCATGGGTTTCCTCCCACACTCCAAAAACATGCTGAAGGTTAATTGGCTCCTGTCTAAATTGGCCCCTCGTATGCATGCATGTGCTAAGGGGACCTTAGACTTTAAGCTCCTTGAGGGCAGGGACTGATGTGAATGTGCACTGTAAAATTGTTAGTGCTATATACAGTAAATATACAGTAAATACCAATAATAATAAATATTTGTCAACTTTCCAGAAGGGACACCCATCAGCCCTTGCAGGCCCATCCCATGCAGCTCCTTCCCAACACCTGACTTTGACCTCCAATCAGGTAAAATCTATTGATTCTCCCCTTTTTTATCCCTTCTCCAGGGACTATTCCTCCCCTCAGTCATGCAGCCCCTCTGCACAGAAGAAGGGCTTGAAGTAACAGCACACAGACCACATCGAAAAATAACTGCAGGCTCCCCAACTCAAACTCATCAGTGCTAAGCAGCTCCATATTATAGCAGGAAATGATAGAGCACACAATGTCTGTTCAAAAGGGCAAACATATTTTAGTATAGTCTCCTATCAATGTAACAGCTTGAAAATACTGTTTTTATACTGATTGTTCATACGTGACTTGAATTTTACTCCAACACTAGCAGGTAGCAGGGAGTGTTAAGGGGATTATGCACATTCTCACTCTGCTTGTTCCCTATTTTCCACAGCCCAGCAGTTATTTCCTGCCGTGAACCCAATTTTAAAAATGTCAGCTGCTGTGCCATGGAACATAATATAAAGAAAGATTACAATAAGTATTCATATCACGATTTAAAAAGAATTTTCAGTGAATATGTATAAACCGCCCCCTTCCCCCCCCCAGAGTCCTATAAAGAACAAATGCACCTCTGCGATAAGAGCAAAACCAATTTTAGCCTGTCCCAGCAGCTAGCAGTCCTAGAATCCTTATATCTATAGTCAAACTATTCCCTAGAAATAGCATTGGCTGGCAGCTGTATAGTTCATGACAATGAAATCCAGGCAGAGGGAGGGAGAAAAGAGGCAGACCAGCTATGCTTCCATTGTTGTTTGCAGAGGGACATCCTATGCAAACCTATCGGTAGCCACTGACTGCTTTCCCTTCAAAACAATGGGAGGATGTCTATCAGGAGGGATGTCAATGATGCTTCTTTGATCTAACTCCAAGTTACAACAACTTTACACTTACAAATGTCTAGGTGGCTTAAAAACCTTAGTGGATGGGTAACAGGTCTTTGTTGAGGCTCAGAGGCTAGGTTCAGCAGCTATCCCTCAAATCAGGGTTCTCTCCAAATATAGGGGACACCCTACTCAAGATATCTATATCAGCACTTCTCAACCTTTATTAGTTACGGCACTCTTTAAAAGTGTGCAAAATCCTAAGGCACCCCAGTACAATATGTAAATGTACAAAATGACCAGACCCTTATCCGAGATAGGGGTCTGGTATGGATTTTTAAGGGGGACCATATGCAAAAACACACAAAAAAGTGGAGTTCTCCCTTCACATCAGAACCCCCCTCCCCTTTCATATCAGAGTCCCCCTTTATATCAGGAGCCCCCTTCTCATTATGAGCCCTCTTTTCATCGTGGCCTGCCTGCACATGGAAAGGCAAAGGTACAAAAATTTAGAGGCACCCCTGAGGAAGGCATAAGGCACCCCACGACTGGTTAAGAAAGGCTGATCTGTGTGCAGTTGAGCCAGAAGGAGCGCTAAACAAATGTTTTGGGAGTCCAAAAAAATATTTGATTGATTCCGCAAATGGCATAAGGATAACATAAGGCAGCCGATATGTTTTGGGGACCAAACAAACCCCCTTCATCAGGGCTTAAGCAACTTGTCACAGAATTGAATGGACTCAAAGCTGGTAACTTAGGTTTATGGGTCAAAGTCAGACAAGTAGCATGTGGGTGTCTGTATTAGACAGCTGTGTTGCAAATGTTAGCCTTTTGACATTTGTGGCACCAATAAAATATGTTTCTGGACTCCAAAAATGCTTGTTTGGCACTTCTTCTGGGTCGACTACACATTGATTGCATCATCATAATCAGGAAACCCTAATTGGTTGAATGGTTGGGGATCCAATTGGAGCTCTCAGGTGGCAGCATGAGTTTGAGAAAAAAGGTGAACATTGAATTTGCTTACTTGGTTGATTTGGCTTGACATATTAATGAAGCGGGGATGTCTGGGGAGGTAAGTTTGTTGGCTGTTTTCAGGAGAAGTGTTCACTGTAAATTGAAAAGATTTCCCTTTAACAGCAAGGTTCATGATTTCCTACTCATAAAATCTTTGCTGCATTCTACTTATTTACTTGGTTATATTTAATCACTTCTCCTTCCTCTTTTTTTTTTTGTAACATTTGTTTTCACTTTTCTTCCAGATTTTTAGAATATTATATACATAAAGAGTAGATATGTCATTTAATACATTAATATTGATATCTTTATATTGTGGCATTGCGTGGCAATACCACGGTGTTAGGTGGCCTCAAAGTCACCCAGGATTTTCAGCCAGAGGGGCTGAGTGGCTCCAGGAAGACAGTACGTGTACCAGGAGAGAACTGCCTTTTCAATCCTTTCCGGGTTTTCTGGATCATAGTTGGTATCCTGGAGCCAGGAGATTTCTTAGAGCTCTGGGTGGGACGAAATCTCCATTCCTGGGTCCATGGGTTAGTAGTGACCAGCACCTACTGTAAATGTGCACCTCTGTACAACCCTCATGAAGAGTGTGCTGGGATGTGTTCAGGGCACCACCTGGGAGACAGGAGAACTCCAGGCAGGAGTCAAAGTGGAGGCCAGTGCAGCAGGGAGCTGCAGGTTTGTGGAGCCTATTGTGCGGGTTGGCACGTTATTGAGATTGTCTGGATGAACCAGACAGTGGCCCTAAGGATTGAGGCCTGGAGCAGCAGTGCTGCAACAGACAACTGTTAAAGGACTGGGACACTGTGAGGGAAAACTCAAGGATTGGTGAGCCAATAGATGTTATATGTTGGACTTCCTTTATTGTCTGCCTTTTGAAAGAATAATAAAGACTTTTGGTTAATGGAAAAACCCTGTGCGAGTGCTCTGTGAGCTCCCCACCATTACAATACATATAGGTGCATAGATATTAACATGGACCACTTTCAGCATCTGTTGTAACGTGTGGGCAAGTGAATAAAAACACTGTAACAATGGTTGAAGAATGGTTTGAGGAACACAGAAAGGAGTTTGAGGTTTTGACTTGTCCTCCAAATTTTCCAGATCTCAATCTAAGTGATCATCTGCGGGATGTGCTGGAAAAACAAGTCCAATCCATCCAAATATACAGTATATGTGTATATATATATATATATACTGTATATATAGACTATTTGCAAATTACGTGCAATCACAATAAAAAACCCGCCGTTCTTTGCTGCTTATTTTCAGGCCGGATAAATCCGGTTTTTAATAGATTAAGCAATCCAGTACTAAGAAAGTCTTGCACCAGAATCTGGGAGTTACTGTGCAGCCGATGTGCAATGTGACTAAGATGAATTTGGGTCATGTGTAGGATGGTATGATTGTTTATTTTGTACGCACACATTCATACAAACATTTGAAGGGCTGCTGGGTGACTGCTGTTGTAGCCATATTAGATTGTAAAATTGACGAAAGGTTCACTGTTCTTAGTAAAACGCTATGGATTATGTTAGTGCTACAGAAATGAATGGAAGCCTATCTTGAAAGAATTACATAGGCTGCCATTAGTGAACCCTTTCTGAGCCTGCTAATTATCTGACTGCCAATACTCTTTGTTTAGCTTGATACAATGAAACGTTGCTTTTGGCTCCTTTTGACATGTTTACCAGGCTAACTTTAACTGCTCTGCTAAAAAAAAGTCTGTTGTTCATAGAGCTGGGTAGCTGATTATCGGAACTGACTCTGAAGGAATGAGAGAAGTGACTCATTTTTTACACTTGAGCATACCTCCTAACATTTTGAAATGAGAAAGAGGGACACCTTCCATAGCCGCACCCCCAGTTATGTGGACCATTAAGAATTTATGTGCCATGTGTGATTTTTTTTCTTTGTTACTTTTCCTTTCTACTGACATTTTGAAACAGCAAACAAGGTATTCAATAAATATTTGCATATTGGTAAATATATAGACGGTTATTCACTAATGAGCCGAAGGATCCAGCTATAGCTTCGGCTGATCCTTCAGCTCGCATCGGCCGCCCTTGCCCTTCGTTTCAGTGGAACCGAAGGGCTGCTGTACGGGTAATTCACAATAGCCTGTACAGCGGCCAAGCGGCTCAGCCAAGCCAAACCAAATGCATATGCTTTGGCTTGGCTGAGCCGTAGTGACAGGCGAAACGTGGAGAAAGGTCGGCCAAAGGGTCTCCCGGCTGGCTCCATCCCAGTTGTAAAGACAGATCAGTGTCCGCAAATGACCTGGGGACTCTGATCTGTCATTAAACAACAACTGGGCGGAGTTGGGTTAGGGTTTCTTTGCTTCTTAAGGGTTAAGATTTCTACTTGCTTCTCCTTCTTTTGTAATGTTAGGGGGGCTGTGAAGGGTTAAAAGATTACGACCCTGGCTTCTCCATTGTACGTTAAAGGAGAACTATGGGGTCAGTGTTTTTCCCCATAGTTCTCCTTAGGGTAACGGGAGGACACAAACTAGCGTCCTCCCGTTACCCTAAGCTCAGTATACCGCGAGCTAAAGCTTGCGGTCTACTGAGACGCCGCAGCCGGAGCAGATCACTTCGTAGATGACGGGATCCGCCCAGCTGCGTGAGTGCTGGCTCTGCCTATCTAGAGGCAGAGCCAGCTGTACCCGCCCCCTCCCCCGTCCGTTCCGCCAGTCAGCGCTGGCAGATCGGAGCGGGGAGAGGGGAATCCAGCCCTCCCCCTGTCACGGCAGAGATCCGTGACAGGATCGAGAGGTGAGCGAATCTGGTATGTGTTCGCTCACCTCCCGATCTACTGAGTGGACCTGTGACAGTCTCATTGTCACAGGTCGGCTAGAACTATGAGGTGAGTGGAAATCACTCATCTCATAGTTCTCCTTTAATTAAGTTAATGAGAGAAACACAATGTCTCAAACTTCAGTCCTAAGTGTTTCTATAAGGACAGATCACTGTGAATGTGCTCAGAAAAACCTGGGATCTGCCATCTTGCTTGCTGCAACAGAATTTTGAAAAGGTAAGACATATTTTTTAAAATTATTTTTGTGCTGCGTGAAAAAGAAACACAAAACAAACATATAGAGGGGTTCTCTCAAATTTCACTGCAAAAGTGGAAGTACACTATAAAGGAGGTTTTAACTGAAAATATACATTTATAACAATACCCAGGGAACTTATATCCACTTCATGGTTCATAGTTTAAAATATCACTTTTAAAATGCTCAGCTTGTGTATTGATTTCTGGTCATCTGACGGATTATTGGATTTTCAGATGGATCATATTAGACTGTCTACAAGTACTAGTAAGGGTCTACAAGGGAACAGTTGTGCCAAAGAGAGGCTTTAATGGATAACACAGGCCCGCATCACTAAAAGCACATCCAGACCTCAAACACAGATAAATGTAAGCAGCTTTTCATCTATTTATACCTGGGTTGTGTCATGTACTTGGGGTTGTGTGATGTACTTGGTTGTGTGATGTACTTGGTTGTGTGATGTACTTTGACAGATCAAAGGAACACAATACATTGTCCTAATACCTATGCAAGTCCAGATTGCTGATTGTGGAGAATCAAAGTGTGATAGATATCACAATAAGCTTTATAAAAGATATAAGGATGCCAGGCTATCGGGAATAATACTCAGTGTTCTTTTTGGCTGCATAAAACAGAAGACTTGGCTTTGTATGCCAAAGAGATTAGGTGGGCAAAGACACAATGGCTGACCTGGTCGGACAGAACAAATAAGGGTGCAGAGAAGATAGGAATAAGGACAAGCATAGAGAAGAAGCTCCTGCAACACCTCATGAATGTAAGTGCTTGTGTTGACAGGATTTGGGCTTGTGTCCAAGGGCAAATGCAGCTTGCTTATAGGGATGTCCCGATACCGATAATAGTATTGGTATCGGGGCCGAAACAGGGTATTTTCACAAAAGGCCGATACCAACCCTTTTAATTTTTAAACTGGAATGGCTGTCTGAGGTCCTGCGCTTGTGGGGACCTGAGGCAGGCTGGAGGGGACCAGGCAGTAGCTGTCCCATATCTCCTCCTCCTCCTTCCCGGCACAGCTCAGGATAGCCCCACAAAACATGAAGCTGGCTGTTCAGCCCAGCACCTACCCACAGAGCCCTGGATAGTCCCTCATGCATCCCTGGTGAGATCTGTACTCAGCCCTGGTGAGATTGGTACACAGCTCTGGTGACATCTGTACGCAGCCTAGTAAGATCTGTACACATCCTGGTGAGATCTGTGCACAGCTCTGTTGAGATCTGTACGCAGCCTGGTGACATCTGGACGCAGCTCTGTTGGGATCTGTAGGCAGCCTGGTGACATCTGGATGCAGCTCTGGTGGCATCTGGACTCAGCTCTAGTGAGTTCTGGGCGCAGCTCTGGTGAGATTTGTATGCAGCCCTGGTGAGATCTGTACGCAGACCTGGTGAGATCTGTATGCAGCCCTGGTGAGATCTGTACGCAGCCTGGTGACATCTGGACGCAGCTCTGTTGGGATCTGTAGGCAGCCTGGTGAGATTTGTATGCAGCCCTGGTGAGATCTGTACACAGCCTGGTGACATCTGTATTCAGCTCTGGTGACATAAGTATTCAGCTCTGGTGAGATCTAGATGCAGCTCTGGTAAGATCTGTATTCATCTTTGGTGACATGTGTATTCAGCTCTGGGGAGATCTGTACTCAGCCATGATGAGATCTGTATGCAGCCCTGGTGAGAAACTGCCCTAAAATCATTGGTCTGTATTGTTTTAGAAAAAATGTCCCTTAGTCCCTTAAAAAGTATTGGTAATTGGTATCGGCGAGTACCTGAGGGTAAGTACTTTTACTTTGTCTTGAAAAAATGGTATTAGGACATCCCCACTTACTTAAGATCAATCTGAGATGCTTCTGAGATCATTGACAGGTGTCCTTTTTAAGCTGCATCAACCTGCTTCAAGCTGTTTTGCATTCCCATTGACTTGTATTGGGAGAGAAGCCGTTCTGATGTGAATAAAAGCCCATCGACACAGGCCCAAATTAGTTTTTGTGCTGCTGAAGAAAATGATGAACTCATTGCCCCCCACCCCTGACCTAAACTTTCCCACCCTACCTGTCATGTTACATATGCATTATGATCTGTCTCTGGTATTTGTCTCCACCCATCCCGATAGGTCAGGGTTTTCCTCCTTGTAGATAGCTCCACCCTTCTTCATTATGTTCCAGTCTGCATATTATCCACATGCCCTTTGCTGAGTGGATCACATTGTAATCTTTTGACCTATCCTATGTTTGCTGTTGTACAGATCTGCACAGTTTTGGTGTCATGTTCAAGTTGTCATATGGACTGAGTCACTGTCTGCCAACACTTCTGAAATCAAGAGTTACTGTCATCTCTCCACAACTGTAAGTTACAGAAATTATACTTTCAATGCTTAGACTGGGGAGGCAGAACACTACCCCTCTGCAGATCTGTACATACCAAGATCCACACCTGTTCACATTATGAGCTCCAGTGCTCCCTCTGCTGGCCAAACTTGCACATTGCAGCCCCACTCTGCCAGGAATATAAAAAGTTAACCCTTGCAGTAGGGCTACCCCCACACTGCAAAGGTTAACTGCTCATTTTGGCCCCTGCAGCCTATTCTCTCCTAAGCTCCGGCAATCTAAGCGCTGCTGACGTTATCACATCTAATACAGATCCATTCACTGCATTAGACATGAGGACACCAAGAGACAGCTGGAGTGGAGAGGGAGAAAGGTGAGCGCTGACTGCCAGAGGACCAAAGATCAGGCAGGTATATCTTCTATATTCCGACCCCTAGGCCAAAACTAGCAGTTAACCCATGCAGTGTGGGGGTAGCCCGGCTGCAAGGGTTAATTTTGTTAATTCCTGGAGTTCTTCTTTAACTATGTATTTAGCTGTGTGGTTGGAGCTCAGATTTAATGATTTACTGAACGCCATCCTCACATGTGACCCGGTGCAAAGAATTTGATTTACACCAAGGTAAGTTGACCGGTACATACACTTGTACAGCAAAGCATGTTCAGCAAAAACATAATACAAGAGTAGACAGGACCGTGCCTGTATGGGTTTATAGACAAGGTAATTGGAGCAAATGAATCCTTGAATGGAAGAAAAGCTTTAATTGTCTATTGGAGTCGTCGTACCGGACAGAAAATCTGAAATTCCAGCAAATAAATTGCCGCTGGCAGCATCAGGCAAGCTAGGGTGTCATGAGCAGATCCTGAAAACCGAGTGAGAGGGTTACTGTTTAGGGAAGGCAGATGCAATATCTCGAGGCTTGGGTTTCGCAATAATTGAGTACACGTGTGGAGTCAGGGAATCTGAGGACACAGCAAGATATGAGTAATACAGGAAGCTGGGAGAGCGAGAGACAGCCAAAAACGCTGGGAGGGGAGGAGATTCGTTCTTGACTTTCTTTGGTAAGATGCCTTTTATCTGTGATCTTTTTTTATTTTTTTATATCAACTGAAATCTAATTGTAGCAAAACCCCTCCTTTAACCCTATTTTCCTTGATACCTGTGAAAAAAACATGTTTCTATGTCTTTCCATCTGCACAAATATTTTTGCCTGGTTAGAAATACCCATATGTGACATTGGTGTGCACATGGGCAGTGACAGTTACGGTACTGATACAGGGGTAGGCCTCCTTGGCACTCCAGCTATGGCGAAACCAGAAATCCCATCATGCTTCTGCCTCTGGGAGTCATGGCTGTGGCTGCCCGGGGGCGGTCTTGCAATGCCTCATGGGTTTTGTAGTTCCAAAACAGCTGGAGGACTGAGGTTGCCTACCACTGCACTATTACATGAAGTCTTCTTCTGACCATTCTGTCAGGAACTTCAACAATTGTTTTAGAGGGTGAACCAATCTGTCCAAACCCAGATTCCACATGGAACAAGAGGATTTGTGAGGACAAAATGTACCTGCAGGGCATATTGATTTGCTCCCCTCTTGCTTCTTAACACTTTTGGGGTCAGAGATCATTGAAACTTAGATGTTCAGACCAAATTTAGCTGCATGACTTCAGTTAACTTGACTATAACTGGGGTCTGAGAACTAGGACACTAGGAACTTGCACAGGAGTGCATTCCTAGTTCTGCAATGGTATGTCTCATGGCATGGGGCATTGTGGACTTAAAAGCACGCATTGCGATCACAAAGTGGTTAAAGGAAAGCTGTCTTGTGAGGAGTATGAAGGCAGCCATCACTGATCTCACCTTATAAAAATCCAGTTTACTTGCTTGTCATGCTTATGCTCCAGCTTCAATACTTGTTGGGGTTGAAGCCCAGAACAAGGAATTGTGGCATTTCTCTGACTTTTATTTACTGCATTCTTGTCCCAAGCCAGACAACTAGCATTTTCAGAGGCCAGCAATGGCAGCCTACATATCTTTCTCATGACAGGGGTACTTAAATGAACTGTTAAAGGACCCCTGCTCAGTTCACATATGTGGAGAAAAGCAACTCGATGTCCACAGGCTGCATGCACTTCTGTCACTCTTTGGCTTCTGGTCACAAAGTGAGGGGAGCAGTGCAATTCGCTATGTATACAAATCATGGGCAATATTTGACTTCTGGTCACAGAGAGAGTAAAGTAGTGCAGTTCCCTATGTATCAAACTCATGGGCACTTTTTGACTTCTGATCACAGATTGAGGGGCCCAGTGTAATTCCCTATGTATGAAAATCATGGGCACATTTTACTCCTGGTCACAGAGTGAGAGGACTATTGCAATTCTCTATGTATCATGGATGTATCAGAGTGAGTGAACCAATGTTATTCCCTCTGTGATATCCCTCAATGCAATTCCCTCTTCTGGTCACAGAGTGAGAGGATTAGTGCAATTCCCTATATATCACACTCATGGGCACTTCTTGACTTATGGTCGCTGAGTGAGGGGACCAGCGCAATTCCCTATGTATCACACTCACGGGCATGCTTTGATTTATGGTCACTGAGTTTGGGGACCAGTGCAATTCCCTGTGTGACAATCATGGGCACTGTTTGACTTTTGGTCACAGGGTGAGGGAACCAATGCAATGTGATATGTATCAGTATCATGGGCACTGTATGATGATTTAGTATGTGGAGTTAGAACCAGTGAACACACCGGGTTACAGTTGTTACGGATCCGAAACAGGAACTATCAGAAGAACCTGATTCTGCAACTTTATTAATATAGTGAGACATCTATTTGCACAAGAGGACGCCAAGATAAAATTAGAGACACCGAGTAGTCACATCGTGTCCTTTGAAACAGTTAAAATGCAAAAATAATCATGTCTGACTATTGGATGTTTGGACAGGCCCAGGATTTTGTCTTTTGAATGAGTAGCCTTGCAGGTTTTGTGTTGCTCCATCTTTCTGCTTATAATGTATCACAAGGCACGGCCTGAATTACACAATGTATCAAACATTAAACACACACACTCAGCCATTGCCAAACACTGGCATTTATCAGATTACCTGACTGGTGCCAGCTACCTTGTTAAATGTTTCATCAGCACAATTAAAAATCATGCTAATGCTGTTTTTGTTTCACCTCCTTTATTATATTACGAGACAGGCCGTCCTGACAGTGGACAGAGGTTATTGCGAAATCATTGCAAAACTTTCTACGTGAGGTGTACACCTGCCACCTGCCGACAGAGGGAAAAGCAGATTATGTTGGCCAATATAGAAACTTTCAATGTGAAGCTAATAATTCACGGATTATAGGCTTACAGCTATTACTCTATTTAACAGTTGTCTGAGCAGAAACAAAATACATTGAAGCCAGTGTCTCATAGTTGTTGCCAGGGCCGTCTTCAATATTGATTGGACCCCGGGCAAACATTTTCTTGGGCTCCCCACCACGCTATATGCTGACTGAGCAGAGCAGCGCTGCAGCTGGGATGGATCCAAAAAATATTGTCCAGATCCACCCCACCACCTGATTGACAGCTGACTCTACCTCTCTAGAGGTTGTGTCCACCCCATCCATCCCTCCAGTCAGCGTTGGAGGATCAGAGAGGGGAGGGGGGGTATTCCTGCGAGGAGCCATGACTGACAGTCACCCCTCTCTGCAGAGAGAGTGAGTGCGGGAACTGCGTGATCAGCGTTATGTGATCGCTCAGTTCTCGATCAAGAGAGCAAACCTGTGGCAGCTTCAGTAACTAGGGGGAAGAGCGCATTTCACTCTCCCCATAATTCTACTTTCATGGTAAATGTGTGGATAATTCGCCACCTACCACTTCCACTGCATGGAATAGCAAAAATAATAATAATGATACCTGAGCATGTCCCCTGGTGTCATTATTATTATGTCCCCCTGGTGTCATTATTATTATGTCCCCTGGTGTCATTATAATTATTATGTCCCCTGGTATCATTATTATTATTATGTCCTCTGGAGTCATTATTATGTCGTCGTCCCTCCTGTCATTATTTTTATGTCCCCTCTGTGTCATTATTATGTCCCCTGGTGTCATTATTATTATTATGTCCCCCCCGTGTCATTATTATTATGTCCCCCCGTGTCATTATTATGTCCCCTGGTATCATTATTATTACTATGTTCTCTGGAGTCATTATTATGTCCCCTGGAGTCATTATTATTACGGTGACACGACCCCCACCCTGCAGGCATCTCATTCCCCTCACATAGATCCTCAGTAGTAGTCATTACCGTACCAGTCCCTCAGCCAGCAGGGCAGACACCGCTCTCTGGGATCTGCCCATGACTCCTGTGTGTACAGCGCCAGCGTGATCGGCCCTCAGCCTGTTACTGCGGACACACAGACTGCCCAGCGCTCTCAATCAGAAATCAAAAATGTTGCCATATTATGAGATTTGTTTACCCGGCTCGACACTGATTGGCTTCCAAGCAAATCAGCATCGAGCCAGCCAAATAGCATAGATCCATCTTCACGGCTCCATGTTTCTTCGCGGCACTGCCGGTCAGAGGAAATCTCCGTCTGACCAGAAGTTCTGATATCGGGAAAGGTATCGGAGCATTTGGGCGAGTACGAGTATTCGGCATTGCGGAACCTGGCCTTGGGGCAGCAGGCAGGGTAAATCCAGTCCTGTCCTTAGCCATCACCATTATGACACCAGGCGACACCCGGGGGTGGGACACACACACACGTCATCACCATAATGACACCAGGCGACACCCGGGGGCGGAACACACACACGTCATCACCATAATGACAACGGGGACGGACAGAGCAATAATGACACTGGGGGGACGGAGATAACAATCATGCGCCAGGAGACATAATAATCACAATAATAATAATGACACTGGGGGGGACATAATAATAATGACACTGGGGGGACATAATAATGACACTGGGGGGACATAATAATAATAATAATGACACTAGGGGGACATAATAATAATAATAATAATGACACCAGGGGGACATAATAATAATGACACCAGGGGGACATAATAATAATAATAATGACACTGGGGGACATAATATTAATAATAATGACACTGGGGGGACATAATAATAATGACACTGGGGGGACATGTTCAGGTGTCATTATTATTTTTATACAGCATTACACCATAGCCCAGCAGTGCCACACCTAACCCGACCACCCCCCATCCCTCTCCCCCCCCAGATAGAAGCCCAACCCAGCAGCCATGTGGACTCACCGTGGACAGGGGGAGGATGAGACTGCAGCCATGGAGGGAGGAGGGCAGGACCATGAAGCAGCGTGTGCAAAATTGATCTTCCTCCTCTGCTGAGTGGGAGGTGACATCCCGGGCTGCAGAGATCTTTGCTGTAAGTATGGACAGAAGGCTGCTGCCCTCTAGCGTCAGAAAGGGGAAGTGCAGACTAGACGGCTGGTCCAGAAACGTTTCACTAGTGCTAGTTTATGGGGTACAGGGCCCCACAACAATGACTGGGCCCCGGGCACATGCCCCTTTTGCCCCACCTTAAAGACGGCCCTGGTTGTTGCGGTACTTCTATGCATTACCATTAGCTTCCTTGGGTTATAATTGATAAAGAAGAGCTTCCTGCTAAATGTTATAGTGGCAGAATTTCCAGTTCAGGAGACCAGTCATCCAAGCCGGTCTTCTATCGAATTCTCCAACTCGTCAAGACCTCCAACTCCCATCGGTGCGCCTGCGCAGCCACCCAAGAGAAGTAACAAGTGGTACAATCTGCGGCAGTGCGCCTGTGCGGGAAGTGGAAAAGTCAACGAGGATTGCAAAAACTGTGACAGCTGGTGCACGTGCACTAGAGATGGTATCATCAGGACGTCAGAAAAGGATTTCTACAGATATAGAGGGGAGGTAACTAAAAAGAACAACAATGAGGGGCTGCAGATGGGTGAGGAGCCTTGAAAAAAAAAAGATTCTTATCTGGAAGCTGCTTGATCAGCTTCTCCCTATAGTGGCTAGGAGTGTGTTCATAAGCTGGCACTGCCGGCAACATAATAGTTGAGTTGGTGGCAGTAAAAAGATTATTAATTTCCCTACTCCACTGAGTGCAGCCCACCTAAAAGGACTTACCTTCCTTGTTCCTGTGATATTTTCCCTGTCAAGGTCCTGGATGGCTCTTTTTAACACAGTACATGGACGCTGCTCCCCTGATCACTCCTATAGCTAGGCCGTATTCTGAGGGACTGCTGGAGGCCACCATGAGTGTGGCTTGCTCCTAGGAATCAATAGGGCCATGGTACAACGCAAAGTGTGAAGAAGAGCCAGCTGGGACCTTGTCGGAGAAAAGATGGATCTTCTGGATCAGAGTGGAAGGTTATCATAATCCCAGGTGGCCTGCACTCGGGAAGGGAGGTGGTGGTAGTGGGTACTGATGGTAGTCCATATAAGTGCCAGGATGTATAGACTTCCAGTCCAACTCTCGCTATTTCACCTCTAGCTCTAGTGTAGAATGGCTTTAAACCTACTGATGGTACACCATATAAGTGCTAGGATAGTTAGACTTCCAGTCCAGCTCTCACAACTCTACCCCTAGCTCTAGTGTAGAATGGCCTTTAAAGCGGACCTTTACCTATATCTTTATAATAATGACAAACCGACCTTTAGAAATGTTTCGTAATGGCAGTCTACAAACACATACTTCTAATTGCCGGATAATTGCCAGATATGTATTCTTTGCATATCTTTGCATACCTTATTTCTCTTTTCTATCCCAGTCTTCTCACAGTGGCCATGTTAACTAAGGACAGATTACTAGCTCTCCATTTACATCCTGGAACTCTGGCACATGTGACTAGGACATGTGACCATGCTCATCATCTCAGGGGAGGAAAACGTCTTTCCCTGAGATCTCCTGAGATTACAGATGAGATTTCCCAGCAATGCTATGCTGATGTAACCTTCCCACGATGCAGCTCTATGGCACATTACATCATTACATCATTACATAATTTGTGCCAGAAGTGGACAAGGAAGTAGATGAACCCTATTTGTAAGTAAATGAAAAACAAGTTTGTTTAGCTAATGAATGTACGATGATTTTAAATCAGCATGCAGAGCTGCATTCTGATGTGATTTTTAGTAAAAGGTAGTAAAGGTCCACTTTAAGCCTACTGATGGTAGTCCATATAAGTACCAGTATGGATAGACTTCCAGTCCAGCCAGAGCCGTAGCTAGCTCCTTTTGCGCCCGAGGCAAGAACAGAAATTGTGCCCCCCCAACAGGAGTGTACGGCATGTGACGTCATGTGCCCCGCCTCCAGGATGGCAGCGCGCATGCGCAGAGTGCGCTAGCGTCCAAATCCACAATAGCATAAAAATTTGTTTCGTTTGACGAAACTCATGAAAACATTTTTAGTTTCCGTTCATTTAGTCCGAACTGAATATATAATCTTTGCACATGTCTAGTAATGTGTGTGTGTGTTTGTTCTTTTAATTTATTTTGTATTATTATTGGGGGGGGCTTTGGGGAAATATTAGGGGTCTAAACAGACCCCTCACATTTCCCTTTTGAAATAAAAAAAGAGATTGAGGACACAGAGTCCTCTGCCCATACCTGCGGGGGAGAGCAGCGGGGATCCGTGAAGAAGATGGAGCCTGTGCCTCTCCCCTTCTCCCTGCCGAGCTGCAGCTGTGTTGGTCTCCCAGCGCCCCTGTTGCCAATGGCGTCCTGCGCTCACCATGGCAGTCAGGGGCGATGGGGCACAGCCATGCCGGCCCTGGCTGCGCCCCCTCTCAGCTGCGCCTGAGGCAAGTGCCTCACTCGCCCCATGGTAGCTACAGCCCTGAGTCCAGCTCTCGCTATTTCACCTATAGCTCTGGTGTAGAATGGCCTTTAAGCCTACTGATGGTAGTCCATATAAGTACCAGTATGGATAGACTTCCAGTCCAGCTCTCCCTATTTCAGCTAGAGCTCTGGTGTAGAATGGCCTTTAAGCCTACTGATGGTAGTCCATATAAGTACCAGTATGAATAGACTTCCAGTCCAGCTCTCGCTATTTCAGCTATAGCTCCGGTGTAGAATGGCCTTTAAGCCTACTGATGGTAGTCCATATAAGTACCAGTATGGATAGACTTCCAGTCCAGCTCTCGCTATTTCAGCTATAGCTCTGGTGTAGAATGGCCTTTAAGCCTACTGATGGTAGTCCATATAAGTACCAGTATGGATAGACTTCCAGTCCAGCTCTCCCTATTTCAGCTAGAGCTCTGGTGTAGAATGGCCTTTAAGCCTACTGATGGTAGTCCATATAAGTACCAGTATGAATAGACTTCCAGTCCAGCTCTCGCTATTTCAGCTATAGCTCCGGTGTAGAATGGCCTTTAAGCCTACTGATGGTAGTCCATATAAGTACCAGTATGGATAGACTTCCAGTCCAGCTCTCCCTATTTCAGCTAGAGCTCTGGTGTAGAATGGCCTTTAAGCCTACTGATGGTAGTCCATATAAGTACCAGTATGGATAGACTTCCACTCCAGCTCTCGCAATTCTACCTCTAGTTTTAGTGTAGAACAGCCATTGAGCTTACTAGTGGTATGGCAAATAAGTGCCAGGGTGCATATACTTCATCTCCAGCTCTCGCTGTTCCAACCTGGCTGTAGTGTAGATTGACAATAGATAGTAAAAAAAAAAACCTAAGCAATAAACTAATGTACATGAAAGATGAATTTCCCCTTAATGCCGTTTGGTAAATATTAGTTGTAGATGTGAAATTATTTTACAACCCTTATAATACCCATTCATATTTTCCCATAGGAAAACTCCCATGGCTCTTCCTCTTTTTCCGCAGCGATTGTTCTATTTTGGACCTTTTATTCTCCTGACCAAGGACACGGGAGACACTGCGCGCCGCCTCTAAGAATTCCTCCGTGTTCTCACGCCCTCCAGCAGAATGAGTGGGGTCATTAGGACTCAAAGATTGCTACAGCTTTCTAACAAAAAATAAAATGTGAGAGTGATGTTCCTGAAAACCATAGTCATATTTGGAGATGCGCCGCGGTTTTTTCAAAACTATGTAAATATAGATCTGCAAGGAATTATTGATTCTCAAGGGTTGGTATATTTAGAAACGGGTTGTTTTTAAACCATTACAGATTGTACAAATACACTTGTTGTTCTAGGATAAACATCTGGGAGTTCATTTAACTTTAATGAGTCCAAAGAGCAATCATACATTAAGCAACTGGTAGCAGTCATAGTTTAGTTTGCTAATATTAGAAATATTTTGTCATGAGACGTGCATGTGTATTAAGTAATGCTTAGGTGTAACTTAGGTTACTTCTCACAGAGATGCAATAGCTTTGTCTGCTTTTCTTTGCACCATCTTTGCTCAGGCATTATCCAGGGCCACCACCTACTTCTTGGAATGAGATGTTAGCTCGTAGATGACACAATTATGTAAATTAGACATGTAAGAATTGTTTCTTTCCGCATTGAAATTCAGACAATATGAATAAATCTGGACATTTGGATGAATCCCGAATTACCGAATGAAAAAAATAACGAATTCGAACATATACAAATTTTCCGATAGTGAAATTCCGATTCATCCAAGATTTTTTCCGAATGTAATTTGGAATTAACTTTTGTTGTTAAATGTTAAAATAAAAAAGCAGCATGGAATCCCCTCCCCAATTCATAACAGACCCTTCTGGTAAGAATCTTAGGGGAGACCCCAATGCCAAAAAGAAAAAAAAATGCATGGGGTCCCCATTGACACGAGAACAAGGTGCTTTGCCAGGGGGTACCCCCCCTGGGAACAAGAGTCTGGTAAGGGATTTTAGGGGTCCCCAAAAAAACAAAAACAAAAATGCATGGGGTCCCCCTAAAATCCCTTACCAGACCCTTGATCTGAGTAGCAGCCTAGCAGAGCAGGAAAGGGGGGTGAGGAGTGCTTTGCCGGGGGGGGGGGCACCCTGGCAAAGCACCTTGTTCTCATGTCGATGAAGACAAGGGCCTCTTCCCCACAAACCTAGCTCGGTGGTTGTGGGGGTCTGTGGGCAGCCTGCTTTTACAAAGGGGGCACCCAAATGTCACCCCCCCTTTGTGAATAAGTAAGGGGTAGTTGTTACCTATACTCATTCACCAATTAAACAGTACAATAGTAAAGAAACACATCACACTGGGTTTGTAAAGTCCTTTATTTAAAAAAACAAACAAACCACAACACAGGTTTTTGACAAGTCCTTTATTTAAAAAAAAAAGAGAAAAAATGGCCATCGATGTAATCCAAACGTCATTTACGTCGTCCAACGATCTACGTCCACGCCAATCACAATGGACAATGGCAGCTGACTTGCCGTTAAAAACAAATACCCGATGCCCGCTGACCTGACTGATCCCAGCAACGGACACCGACCGCAAAAAGACAACTCTGAGCCGAATGTCAACAAGGGGGCTGAACAAGTCACCTCCTGGCAAAGCACCTACCCATGTTGAGGGCATGTGGCCTGGTGTGGTGCAGGAGGGGGGGGATTGGGGCGCGCGCTCGTTTTTGTTTCCTCCCCTTTCGTGCTCTGCCAGGCTGCTGCTCGGATCAAGGGTCTGATATGAGATTTGAGGGGGGATCCCACGCTTTGTTTTATTTTGTTGTATTTTTTTGGCATTGAGGTTCCCTCTGACATTCCTATCAGACCCAAAGAGTAAGGGTCTGGTATTTTTTTAAATTGTTTCTGTGGACTGTCAAAAATTAAATAGGAAAAAAGTAAACATGTCACTTTTAATACTACCGTACTTTTCTGCAACTAATTTTCGTTCGTAAATATCGTTTAACGCATCCGAAATGAAGGAACTACGAATATTGAAACAAATTGACTTTCAGACCCAAATCCCAAAAAACTAAATTACGAAATCTCCAAAATGCACCGACATTATTTTTTTGCTGGTGCACGTGTCAAATTTAAATTCTGGTGGTTGTGCAGTTCTTGGCTGGGTTCACATACTCCTAGGGTTTGTTTGCATGGGCGGCAGGCTGCACCACTCTCTGAAAGCCAGTCTGTGGTGGAATGCTTTTCACAGGGTAGTAGAGTAGCAGCTCTCGTCTTTTTTTTGGGATCCCAATGGGAATTTTTCATTGAACTACCGCAGTGGCCCCGTTCACCTCTAGGGTCGCATTTGGCAAACAGTACCTCCTGCTAAATGCAACCATAGAGGAGAATAGGATAGCTATGGTAGTTCAATGAAAAATTCTCATGCTCTATGATTTTTACTGCTGCAAAAGCAAAGCATCATTCCCATTGCAATGAATACAGCACTGTGTGGCCGCATTGCTAACATTACAGCGGGTGGCTAGGGAGTAGTAAAACCGTGAATCAACCACTTGATTTTACTGCTCTTCAGGGGTCTGCCTAAGCAAGAGCTCAGTCTCTGTTTGTGTCTTTAGGTATGCCCCCAGTCTCCAACTACACCTGTAGAATACCTGCAGTCTCTAACCACCTCCTGAAATATGTCAGACAGTTGTTTGTAGCATTGAATACACTGAATATTATTTGTGGCGATGATCTTTGGTGATGTCAGGGGTCACAGTTGAGTCTCCTATACCTTGCAGGTTGACAAACAGTGTCCTGTTGAATCCACCAGGAACAGTTGGGCCGCCTTCTAATGGCCCCAGGCAGTGTGCAGATCAGGCAATTCAATCTCAGAGGTCGAACCACCGAAGTTGCTATGAAATCTAAGGAATTGTTAAAGTAAGAGCAAAACTTATTTGATTTTTTTTTAAATACCACAGTAGGCCACTAGATGGTGGTGAAGAGCACATGAAATAATTTATTTCCTATTCTCCTTAGCTCCATCTAGTAGCTGTAATAAGGAATTTTCCTGATATTACATTCAACCTAGAAAGAAAATATACTAATAGCATTCTTTTTGCCCTCATTCACACAGAAAAATGTACATGAAATTTCGCAGGGCAAATGGCTCTGCAAATTGTTTATAAATACACCCCTTTGTGTCTCGCTGACAATAGTTACAAGAACAAATATAATGGCTGACGCTCCCGAGCTGGGACACATTATTACAATTTTAACACTTGATCTAACCCATCACAACTATATCCAAAACTTCAGTTCTGGGTAGACTGGCGCTTTAATTAATTATTTTGGTACTGCTCTATGGAATAAGCATATTTGTCCCTTCCAGCAATTAAACACATAACATTTCTCAGATGGCTCCAGTGCTTCATGCTGTTTCATGCTGTGTGGAAATAGTCGCCTCTTTAATAATCCTGCAAACCGTGGACGGTCTACATTCCGCAGGATTTTCCATTCATTTCCAGAAACAATACATTCTTGGTACGGTTACTATGTATACATAGTGCAGCCACTGCGTCACCTAACATCTATGGCAATTTGTACTGTAAGCTACACATCTGTTCTTGTTTAATAATGATAGCAGAGCTGTAACAATGTAAGAGGTTCGCCAATAAATAATACAGCATGCCAGACATGGCTATCTAGAGCGAGCTTCTGACTTTATACATTGATTAAAATGCACCTGTTATTTAATAATAAATGCATTGGGCTGATTTACTGCAGCAGTGGTTTTGAAGCTGAACTTCAGGCAAACAGCAAAATGCACAATTCAAATTTTGTAAATGGTTTTGCACACCCAAAGAATGTGATGTTCCGTGCAGTCACTCTTGTGATCCAGGCAACCCTGCCAGACAACACAGCCAGATCATTGACCTCCACTGCACTTGCTGAAGGACACATCCCTATTGGACAAGAAGGAGCAGCATGACAAGTCATTGCTCCGCTCACTGCTGCTGTACATGGAATTACAGGAGGCTGACAAGAAGACAATTCAGGGATTGAAGAATACATTTAAAGCCAAGATAGATTTTCTTGTTTAAATCAATCACACTCCAGATGCACAAAGGCAAATGCTTTGCATAGTCTTACAGTTCATTTCCTTTAAAACACAAAAGCAAAGAGTAGAAAAGCCCGTCCCCTGCCAGCATGCTGGACCCTTGCATCTGTGTGGAAGCAGTAGTCTCTCTGCAGAGTTCCATCACATGCCCTGCTGAGTCAGAGCATGTGATGCTGGCAGTGAGCAACCACAGTGGAGTCCAACCATACCCTGTTGGTTAGTGGACAGACCTAAGGAACAAAGGGCCAAGATTTTTTTTTGCCCCCC
>NW_017306665.1:782194-806656 GCF_000935625.1 Nanorana parkeri
CTGCACCGGCGGTAGGTCTGCCACTGCGCATAAGGCTGGGGTGGGTGGCAGGGCGTGCAGTTTGATCCAGTCCTGGCCCATCTCCCCCAGGCTCATGGGGTAGTTACCCTGCTGGTGGCACCCACCAATAATGTAGCGCCTGGGGCAAATGCCTCCCCTGGACACAGCCCCTAGTTTTGGCCAAGGGTGCATCCATATTTACAGCAATGCAGGAGGGCACAGGCTATAGAGGACTACACATCCCAGCAATACTTTATACAACAATAGCATTTCTGTATAAAGTACTGCTGAGCTTTGTAGTCCTCTATAGAGGGTGCCATTCTGTATTGCTGGAATGCAGAATGGCACCTGCTATAGGGTCTTCAACTGTTTCCTGGTGGGGGACTCAGGCTGCAAAAACAAAACAGTGTGTGTGTTCTGCTCGTTGGGTCCTCGCAGCCGACGTGTCCCCCCATTTCAGCGCCGGGAGTGTTGAATGATGGCCAATGAATCTCTCTTCATATACTGCTCAATAATGGCCAATGAATCTCTCTTCATATACTGCTCACTAATGGCCAATGAATCACACTTCATATACTGCTCATTAATGGCCAATGAAACTCTCTTCATATACCGCTCACTAATGGCCAATGAACCTCTCTTCATACACTGCTCTATAATGGCCAATGAATCACTCTTCATACACTGCTCAATAATGGCCAATGAATCACTCTTCATACACTGCTCTATAATGGCCAATGAATCACTCTTCATACACTGCTCTATAATGGCCAATTAATCACTCTTCATACACTGCTCAATAATGGCCAATGAATCACTCTTCATACACTGCTCAATAATGGCCAATGAACCACTCTTCATATAGGGCTCCATAATGGCTAATGAACCTCACTTTATATACTGCTCACTAATGGCCAGTGAACCACCCCTTCATGCAGGCAGCTAGGTTCAGAAGCGAGAAGGCAGGCAGAAGGGTCGATAACAGGAGTTCAGGCAAGGGTTCAGGAAGCAACAGGTTCACACACAGGGAGCTGGGCGATCACACCATAGAGGTAGAATAACTCAGCAACAAGCCAAGGCTCTGACTGGATTAAGTACCCAGGGAAACCCAGGACCACCCCCAGGCTGCTGAGCAACCAGGAAGCTTCCCTAACCAGGAGCCAATGGCAGGGCTGACGGGGCAGATGGTGTGTGCTGGGGACCTCCCCCAGCCTGACTAGCACCTAAAAGCGCTAAGTGGCGCAGCCTGTATACCACGCGCATGCGGCCCCGGCGCCAGGAGTAATGCCAGGACGAGGAGAACCCCATGCCCTGCGCCACCGCTGGCAAGCCTGGTAAGGAGCGGCACCCCTGGTTCCCTGACATATAATGCTCAATAATGGCCAAGTAACCTCTTTTCGTATACTGCTGTGACATCTGCTGGATGTTTTGGAGCATTACAGCCAATCCTTGAAGAACCTGCCCAGGGCTTTTTCCAAAAAGGCAGCACAATGTAATCTCATGTCGAAAGTACAGCAACAAACAAAAGGCACTTATTTTACAGTAGCCATACAACTAAACGGGGATTTCTGATTGGCTGGTTTGGGTCACGGGCCTTTTACGCATATTTCTTTACCCAACCAGTCTAATAATAGGTTTACTGAATGGTTTCTGTAGTAAGCATAATGTCATTACATACTCGATTGGTAAAGAACAAGCTGTACTTGTGTCTTAGTATATTATGTTGATGTGTAACTATATTCATCATCTACTTTATATTCTTGGAAGGTATGCAAATGATGTTGGGGCATCAGTTGGGAAATGTCAACTGGATGGCAGTTGGAGACATTGCAATGCAGTAAAGCAAAAGTTTGTTTCCACTTACAGCGGAGGTGGGCAACTCCGACCCTCCTGCTGTTGGAACTACAAGTCCCATGAGACATTGCAAGACTGACTGTTACAGGCACGACTCTCAGAGGCAGAGGCATTTGTTAAAGCACTGCTGGAGGGCCGGAGTTTCCCACCCCTGACTTAAAGGGTAACAGACTTTCAAAAATGATCATTGAGATAAGTCAGGTAAAGCTCCAGTTACCCCACTATGGGCTCCTTTTGGCTGTGCTCAGCAGCCTTGGGTGCAGGTCATCTTGGGAGTTTGTCCTGTCCTCCTCGCTTAAAAATTTAATACTAAGGAAAGCTCGTAGTCTGCATATATTAGGGTTATAGAAACGTTATTTTTCCGGGTGGAAAACACACCCCACTAGGCACCTCAGGCAAGGTACGTTTTGCTCTATAGTGCTTAACCATTGACTGTATATGTAATTATGAACAATAACGTTTATTCAATGGCAGAATCAGTGGATTAAAGGGTTTCTAAACCCTCTGGCTTTTTTGCATACAGCTAGCAAGTAGTAGATATATGCAATTTTTTTTTAAACGCTTTAAAAGCGGTTTAAACTTACCGATGTCTTCACCGCGCGATCCCGTCCGAAATTCCGAAACTGCTTGGGCAGCCGCGAACCATTTTGGGGCGGGTGCATGCGCAGTTTGGATTTTCGGCCGGGAGACGAGGAGAGACGCAAGGTAAGTCTATGGGCGCGTGCACCCGCATGCAGACACCGTGGGACAGGAAGTACCAGCAAGGACAGAGGAGTCAGCGATGGATCGGAGACCTGCAGCAGCGCTGGAGAGAAGGCCGAAAAGGACAGGAAAGAAGAAGAAGATCGGATTAAGAGACATCATTTAAGGTAAGTGTTTTACTTAACATTGGGGGGCAGGGAAAAAAAATTGACTTTAATGTCACTTTAAGGCTTTAATTTGTATGATGGTTCTAGGCAGATCATATTAAAAAGTGACTGTTTAATTTGTACATATTATAATATATAAATATATATGTATAAAAGTGTCCAAAAAATGAAAGAAAATCGAAATATGTGCAAAAAATGGGAAAAATGAAAATGTGTGCAAAAACAAAAGGAAAGTGCGTGCAAAAAAAATGGATGAAAAAATGAAGATATGTACAATGGCAAAACAATGAAAATGTGTGCAAAAAATTAAAAAAAAGTCTCTGGCAGTGCAAGTTTTAATAGTATAAATTACAGTACAAGTTTAATTTAAGGCAATACACCGTTTTGTCCTTCCTGTGCAGATCTTCACACAATTTTTACAAATTGTGCACAGTTTCACTACACCGTGCAATCTTATTTTGAGCTCTGCCGCTGGCACGTAAATCACAGCAAGACTCACACACCACAGTGTAATCATGACAGTGACATATGCCTGAGCGAGTCCCCAGCACTCAGCCATGTGTCACAAGCAGGAACGCGGTGCTGAAGCTCACCGAGATCACTGTCTGAGGGTGGAGGTGTGAGTGGGCACGTGGCATATTGCTCAGATCATAGGAGTGAATCAGGTTGGGTTATATTTAACAGCATACACTGCCAAGCCCGCTCATTTTGGCTTGTAGTAGGGAAGTGCCTATGACATCAGAGGGTTTATTTTAATATTTTTTTTAATGAAAAATTTGTATTTTTTTATCCCTAGAGTGTTGCTAGCCAGGCAAAAAATACGACTCATTAAGGGACGCTACCCAGAATACATAAATAAAGGATAGGTGCGCTTAAAATGCACTTACCCTTCTTGCCCTCTTCTACTGACCTAACTTAACCTACCCCGAATTTCCAGGTAAAACGTTTTTATTTTATTTCTAAATAGACTAGGGAAGGGTTAGAGCCCCTCTAAGTTGTCCCCAGGGCAGGGGTCCCCTTTGAAAGATTCAGAGTGTTGCTGTGAATGTGAGTGATATAACGTGAGGTGGTTTAGCTGCACAGTGTAATAACTATTTTTTCCTTTTCAAACAGACCCAAGTACAGATCATCAGTAGCAGGTAAATGCTGCATTTCAATTACCCTAAAACTTAAAAAACGAAGCTATCAACAAGCGAAAAATAAAAAAAAGCCTCAAAAGGAATAAAGGAAATATCAATAAAGGTGTTTTTGGATGAAGATCCATAGGTGTGCTGGTAACATATATTTACTTCTTGGTGTGTCAGTACGGTACTGACTCTGTGTCTGTGGACATGTATCAAGTGTGTGAGTATAGCACTGATTCTGTATATGTGAACATATATCTACCTCCAAGTTGTCCCTGGATTAGAACTAAATCCCGGGGTCCTGCAAACCCACCCCATATCCCGGCACTGGGTGATGGAATGCTTATTCAAGCATTCAGTGATCAGCGTTGTATCCAGGGCCATTGATAGCGAGGTACAGGCAGTAGACATGTGCGATTCATTTCGTTAGGAATCGAAATTCGTACGAATTTTCCTGAAATTCATTGACGGCGCACAAGTCTAACAGGCAGCCATCCTGTACCGGGCCTCATGGAGTCAGCAGCTATTGAAGTTCTTCTTTAGGGTAGGCTTAGACAAAATGTTATTGTATATTCGTTTTTTTTTCTGTTTTGATCCTTTAGGTGAGACTTTTTACTCATAGCACAGTTAGGTCTGGATTTACTCTCTTTGCTGCCCCAAGGCCAGGTTCCTCAATGCAGTGGCGGACCTAAGAAACAATGGGCCCTGGTGCAAGATATTTTTGTGCCCCCCCCCGGCTCTTACCATACCCGCACTGCCCACCTGAGAGCCCTACTGGCCACCCTAAAAGCCTGCACTGGCCACCTGAGAGCCCGCACTGGCCACCGGAGAGCCCACACTAGCCACCTAAGAACAGGAAAACAATCTCAGGGCGCCCACTGATTCTGCAATTATTTCATTATATATTACAATGTTATAATATTAGAAATAAAGAAGTGCACAATAAATGCATTTGAAATATCCGAAACTATCCCCCACTGCCTCCCCTCACTTCCCCCCACAACTTTTCCCCGGTCCGAGGACAAATTTTCTTCCGTGAAACCTCTCCCTGGTGCCAAAAAGGTTGTGGACCGTTGCTATAGAGGACTACAACTCCCAGCAATACTTTATACGGCAATGCAGAATGGATTCCGCTATAGGGGACTACAACTCCCAGCAATACTTTATATGTCAATGCAGTATGACACCGGCTATAGAGGACTACAACTCCCAGCAATATTAAATAGGGCAATGCAGAAAGGCTTCTGCTTTAGAGGACTACAACTCCCAGCAATACTTTATACGGCAAAGCGGAAGGGTAATGGCTATAGAGGACTACAACTCCCAGCAATACTTTATACAGAACTACAAAACATGTCACAGATCTTAGGCACATACAGAAGATGAAAGCATCACCTCTCCTCCTCTTGGCGTGAACATCATGTAGCTGGGAGAGGCAGAGGGCTCTGTAACCAGGAAGCAGCTCGCTGGGTCCTCCTGGCCGAGGCCCCAGTGCTGCCTCAACGTGTGCCTGCAGGCTGCCCTGCCTCACTCCAGCCTCACTGCCAGGCGGTCAGCCCCTCCACCATCTCTTCCACTATCCTGCCACTTGTGTCTGGGTCTACTGGGCCCCCCAAGGCTCAGGCCCTGGTGCAGCCGCACCGGCTGCACCGGCGGTAGTTCCGCCCCTGCCTCAATGCGCCCCCTTCCCAACAAAAAAACCCCCACCAATGGTGAAAGGCAACCAGATGGCGTGAATGAGAGTGTTGGTTTTAATTTTTTTTTTAAATGTCCTTATTATTTTTTTTACTTTTTATGACTTTTTTTGTTTTTGAATTTTAAGTTATTTTTTTAACTTTTAACTGTTTTTTTATCTTATTATCTTTAACTTTTTTTTTAATAATTTTGTTATTTTATAATTTTAAACTTTTTTATTTTTACATTTTTCAAATTTGAATTAGTATTTCATATTATTTTTTTACTTCTTTTTTTAATTTTAATTTTAAATGTTTTATTTTATAGCTAACAAGATCCTGTGTGATAGCATTTGGAGGTGATAGGTTCTCTTTATTGAACCTGTCACCTCCAATATAGGAGTTTGAGCACAGCACTGTGCTGGGACTCCTGTGATAGCTGAGATAGGCAGGCTGTGAGTGCTCCGCTCTCCGCTCTGCTCCCCGCTCTCCATCCTGAACTACTTTGCCATGGTCCCGGGTCCACCAGAAGAGCGGGGACTCCGAAAGACTCTATCTAGCCATGCTCCTTTAGGTTACATAGTTACATAGTTAGTCAGGCTGAAAAAAGACCAAGTCCATCAAGTTCAACCTAAGTGGCGCCCAATATGCAGCGCAATCTAGCCACGTCCAATTTTGGTGGGCTTCATGCGCCACATGTCTTCTTCATCCCCATGTGTCCCTCAGGTTCTCAGGTTCCAAAGTATGGATACATTTCAATACACTTTCTAAAATACCCTAAAATTCTTATAACTACTATGTATTATCTTCCCTACTGGTGACATGATCACATTATACTGTATAATTCTAAGGTTGTGCCTTTCAAATGATTCCAATTCAGGGTAAGGTGTGTGTGTGTTTTTTAAGAGAATTATTGCGAAGCAGCTCACACTCTTAGACCGAGTGTTTCCAATTTTAGAAATGATTCTACAGTTAATTATAGACGATTAAATTGCTAATTTCTTTAAATAGCAAATTATGGCGAAGAATTGCAAAAGTGTATTGAATTCCTGGGCAGAATTCCTCCTCCTCCCAATTTGCAGTGCGGCCCAAAGCGTGGCCACACCCCTGACTCCCTTTTTTAACCTTCTTGTCACTAAATAAAGGAGCAGATGTTTATGCGAATATGTTTGATCGTGCTTTCTTTCCTGCCAAGGTCTCCAAAGAAGGCGAGTCACCCAGAGACACAATCAGGATGTTGTGATCCCAGATCAAAGAAAAGACAAAATAATCGCTGAATATATTTTTCACTCATCTATTGTCAACAGTAGGTATTAAGCAGGAGCGTCACTAGCATTTTCACCGCCTGGAAGGTTTATTGACTTCTGTGCAATAGGAGGGACCTTAGATTTTAAGCTCCTTAAAGGGTAAGGACTGGTGTGAATGTGCAGTATGTAAAATGCTACATAAATTGTTGGTGCTATATAAACACCTATAATAAATAGATAATAAATAAATACATCATGGCAAACAGCATGGAGGATCAGTGGCAGGCTTGGCACACTGTGGGCAGAGGTAGTGGTAGTAGCTGTGGGGACCTTATATTTTGGTATGAATGGCTGCAATCAGTGGATTGTCAGCTGATGATCCCAGCTATTCAGTAGCCAGAAGAGTCTAGGGGATTCTCGGGTTCATGAGCAACCATGAGCTTAGAGCAGAACGGAATGCAGCCGCAGTAAGGCTTACTGAGTTGGCCAGGTGGAAGAGGTTCTGCTCTGCTGTATGCCTTTACATCAGTGGCAGCAAAGGGTTAATGAGAATGCAGAGGCATGAGACACTGTGTAATAGGGAGATATGGGGCACTACGTGTAAAAGAAAAGCATGAGGCACTGCATGTGATGGAGACACACGTGGCACTGTGTTTAAAATAGATGTATGGGGCATGGCATGTAATAGAGAGGCATGAAGCACTGCATGTTATAAAGAGACATAATGTGCTGCATGTTATAGAGAGGCACGAAGCACTGCATGTTAAAAAGAGACATAATGTTCTGCATGTTATAAAGGGACGTAATGTGCTGCATGTTATAGAGAGGCATGAAGCACTGCATGTTATAGAGACATAATGTGCTGCATGTTATAAAGGGACATAATGTGCTGCATGTTATAAAGGGACGTAATGTGCTGCATGTTATAGAGAGGCATGAAGCACTGCATGTTATAGAGACATAATGTGCTGCATGTTATAAAGGGACATAATGTGCTGCATGTTATAGAGAGGCATGATGTGCTGCATGTTATAGAGCGGCATGAAGCACTGCATGTTATAAAGAGTGAGCTGTGCATGTTATATGCAGATCCCACCAGTCTGTCTTTTACTTCTCACCTGTGTAGGTACTGCGGCTTCAGGAATTAGAATCTTTAAAAAATCTTCTTGATTTTTTTTTGTCATTAGATTTAAAGACAGACCCAGAGAGAATGAGCTGCGGGTGGAGGGGCTGCAAGACTGGGGGAAGGAATAGTCCCTGGAGAAGGGGTTAAAATAAAAATGTGAATCAGTTGATTTGACCTGATTGGAGGCTGGAGTCAGGTGTCGAGGAGGAGCCGCATGGGATGGGACCGCAAGTGCTGATGGGCGTTCTTTCCGGAAAATCGACGGAGGAAGCAGGTTGTCCCGCCCTCCCCTAATTTTTGCAGTTGGTGGCAGTTGGAATGGTTGTTTATGTCACGGCAGCTTGGCGGGTTAGGCCCCGTTCACATTGAGCGATTTATCGCGCGATTTTTGTAGCGATATCGCTCATATTTCCGCACTATATCGCTCTATGTAGCTTCACCAATACAATTCAATGTAGCTGTTCACATCTCGTCGCTCAATGTCGCTCAATATCGCTCAATATCGCTTGTAGCTCGTCGCTTCTACATGACCCTTTTTTAGAGCGATTTTGAGCGATATTGCTCCTGATTGCATACAGCCCAATAGGAAGATGTCGCGCGATGTCGCGCGACACGTCGCTCAATGTCGCTCAATGTCGCTCAATGTCGCTCAAAGTCGCGCGATTTGCATGTCGCTCAGTGTGAATGGGGTCTAAAGGGGTCTTTGGGGGTACAGAAATGTGAGTCGGTGACAAAGTGGGGGCCATCAGCTGGTATGGTGCTCCCTCCTCCTGTTGCTGTCGGCAGTTGTCGGGGGCCTGGCCCCTTGAAAATTGGGAAGCAGTATCTGTCCTCGAGCTGGTGGGGGTGCGGCTGGGGACATGAGAGCTGTTTTTAGTAAAGGCTTTATTTTGGCTGATGAGCACCCAAAGACTCCTTCTCGGATCCAACAGTCGTTTAGATTATTTATTTGTATATTATTTTGGTTATTATGTTTGGTAACTGTTCAAGATTGGTATGTTTAATAAAGGGCTGCTGTGGCCATTTAAATCCATGTCGCGCAGTTCGTGTGTTCATTGAGGTTTTTAAAAGAGGGACGTAATTGACCAATCCATCAGTCAAGTGTTCCAGCACCTGAAATAGTTAAAGATTGTTTCCTCAATAGGATTGCATGTTGAACTGAGCAGACAGGTAATGCCCTTGGCTCACATTGATCCCACCCTCTACTGTGGAGTTAATTTAGAAGTAACAGGAAATTAGCAAACGGCGGGAGACCGCTCATGTCACAGGTGCGTATTTCGTTGTTTTTGTTGGAGGAGGGGCTATAGATTGTGGGCAGTATGGTTAGCAGGTCTAAACTTAGGTCTGCTTTAGGGTCAATTGAGTGATTTTGTTGGCTGTAACACCACTGGGGAGCGGTTGGTTTCACCTGCTTCCTTTTCTAACCCTTATTAATTGCCCGATGTTTTCCATATATTAATATGATATTCTGCACTTAGATTGCAGGATCACAACCTGTTCCTGTAGGGGAGTTTGGCACGGAAAGGTTCCTATTAGTAGAATGGATGTGTGTGGCTGAGCTCCGGAACCTGATTATACTTACTAATTTTGCACCCATGGAGACAGTTCGCAGTGTTGTGTGTTTAGTGGGTGTAGAAGCCGCGGCCCAGGCTTGTTATTGCAGATTCTCTCTCCCGTAATGAGTCACCTCATAGAAAACTGTAACCGTGTGGTGGATGCTGCAGAGAACAGCTGAAAGGGAAGACTGTGTACAGTGACATGACCACCCCAAGTAGAGCCGGAATTGTAGGCAGATAAGAAGTGGGCTCCAGGAAATGTTCTTTGTGTGGACAGAATCATATCAGATTTATTTTATATAGATGCCCACAAAAATAATATGCCACATGCTAAACCCTCAAACATTCAACCCCCCCAAAAAAGAAATTAAATAGGACTTTTGTGGCAAAAAAACTCTCATCAAATATCATTAAACGTCCATTTTATAAAAATTGTTAACAGATATAAACAAAGATTAAATTCTTATTCCAGCTCAGCCGCTAACCCGCGGGATACATGTTGGTGAACATATCATAATAGAGGACACTTGCCGTTCCTCTCATCTCTATATACATTATATAGGACAGGTGATGCAACGTGTTTAATGAACAAAGTTCACTTCCCCAGGGTGGAGGTGGATATCTGTGATGTATAAATAGGATGAGTAATTTGCGTAAAAATATACAAAAACAAAATCATGCAAAATAACCCTTTCATTTTGAGTTTTTTTACAATAAGTAATTGGCGAGATTATTATTATTATTCAGGATTTATTTAGCGCCAACATTTTACGCAGCGCTTTACAAAATATGGGGATACAGTACAGTTACAATACAATAATATACAAAAGAATTAGAAGGACCCTGCTCATGAGACCTTACAATCTACAAAGGGGCAAGTGATACAGAAAGTAATACCTGTGAGGGATGAGCTGATTGAAGGAATCGATGTAGTGAGGTAGAATACGATTCCCTGAAGAGATGAGTTTTTAGGGATCTCCTAAAGTTGGACAGAGTAGGAGATAGCTGAAGAGATTGGGGTAGGGAGTTCCACAGGACGGGAGAATCTCTGGATGAAATCAGTCACAAAGGAAGCTGCTCGTTGATGTTTAAAGTTTCCTGCAGAATCAGCTGGTCCCCTGAGCGCTGGTCCTGATATCATGTTTTAGGGTGGCTCCTTTCCCTTGAGGGGTCTTATGGAGCCAAACTTGTGAGTGCTAGTAAACTGTGTGTGTCTCCACAAACACACAGGAACAGCAAGGCAAGTCACTCCCTTGGTCCCCACTCCTTCCTTCTCTCTCCTCCATTTTCCAAGTTAGTTGATGGATGGCTGCTGCAGACTCCCTGGTGATCTTGTACTGAACAGGCAGTGGAGCTAAACGAGTTGGAGCTGTTCGGAAACATGATGACTGTAAGTGGCTGGGCAACATTTTAAAGAAACACTTTGCTGGACAATGTGTATTTGTTTGATCTGCATTCAATATTGAGAAAAGGTTTGAGAGTTTAATATCACTTTAAACTAGCATATACAATAGGCTACCTTTTCACAGGTCCATTTTTTAGGGCCATTTAGAAAATAATGATATGGGCAACCCCAAGGATCCAGCAAGCCAGGTGCAGAGGATGAATAAAAATCAGAGCTGCCAACCAATCCATTTCTTCTGACTGAGCCTAAAGCAGAACTATCCCTCCCATCCTTTACAGCCATGGAAGGTGCCATATTGGCCTCCATGTTGATTGCATTTGTAATGGTGCTGCACCATGTGATCAGCTATGCCACCAGACATTTGAGGGCTTTCAATTCATTTGGGAGCTGAAATAAGCACACACAACCTTGACAGTTGGCACGCCTTGGAAGTAACTGCTTTGGAAGATGTTAAAGTGGAACTACAATATCTTTTTCTTTACATCCAAGGAAGGCACCATCTTGGCCTCTATGTGGTTTGCACTTGCAGTGGTGCTGCACCATGTGATCAGCTATGCCACCAGACATTTGAGGGCTTTCAATTCATTTGGGAGCTGAAATAAGCACACACAACCTTGACAATTGGCACACCTTGAAAGTAACTGCTTTGGAAGACGTTAAAGTAGAACTACAACATCTTTTCCTTTACAGCCAAGGTAGGCATTATCCTGATCTCTGTGTGGATTGCACTTGCCATGGTGCTGCACCACGTGATCAGCTATGACACCAGACATTTGAGGGCTTGCAATTCATTAGGGAGCTGAAAGGAGCACACACAACCTTTACAGTTGGCACGCCTTGAAAGTAACTGCTTTGGAAGATGTTAAAGTGGAACTAGAACCTATTTTCCTTTACAGCCAAGGAAGGCACCATTTTGGTCTCTATGTGGATTGCATGTGCAGTGGTGCTGCACCATGTGATCCACCATGACACCAGACATTTAAGGTCTTGAAGGTTCATTTGGGAGCTGAAATAAGCACACACAACCTTGTTAGTTTGCTTGCCTTGAAAGCAACTGCTTTGGAAGACATTAAAGTGAAATTACAACCTCTTTTCCTTTACAGCCAAGGAAGGCATTATCTCGCTCTCTATGTGGATTGCATTTGCAGTGGTGCTGTACCATGTGATCAGCTATGACACCAGCCTTTTGAGGGCTTGAAATTTCATTTGGCAGCTGAAATGAGCACACACAGCCTTGATAGTTGGCACGCCTTGAAAGTAACTGTTTTGGAAGACATTAAAGTGGAACTACAACTTCTTCTCCTTTACAGCCAAAGAAGGCACCATCTTGGCCTCTATGTGGATTGCATTTGCAGGGGCGCAGCACCATGTGATCCACCATGACCCCAGACATTTGAGGGCGTGATATTTCGGTTGAGAACTGAAATCAGCACATCAGCAACCTTAACAGTTAGCACGCCTTGACAGTAACTTTTTTTTAGGAGACCATTAAATTGGTGGGTAAAGTTTCTCTTTAAAGGAAGAAGTTTCACGTTTGACCGGAGCGCACCCCTAACCGAAATATTGCATGCAAATTTAAGAAGGGCCTGTCCCGGGGATAAAGTAGTCTGCTTTGAATCTGAAAAGATCATGAGACGGGAGAACAGAAGGGTGAGTCATCTCACATTTTTATCGTGATGCCAAAGGCGCAAACAGTTAGTCACAGGCATTAATATCTGAAATAACATAATGGAAGGCTTAATGCTTCCATGTCCTGTCATAGTACAGTACATTTCTGACTGTTTATGTACACAGTGCCAGAAGACAAATGTACTCAATGTTCTGTTACCCACGAGCAGAATAACAGTAGAGTTCATGAATACATGCCTGGAAAATGAGCGGATCTCTTCCCTTTTAAGTCATTATTCCATGTATGTCATGCTTGTCAATTATTATGTATTATAAAGGAAGTGTTGAGTGTAATTTTATCTTAAAAATACAATTTGTTACTTTTTATTGTAATATTTAAAGCTGAAATCTTGACAAACAGCTCAATACACAGATGAAATACATATTGTAAGCACTCACGGGCAGGGCCCTCCTTACCATCTTGTCTTAAATTGTATTGTGACTGTAATGTCTTCCTTATATTGTAAAGCGCTGTGCAAACTATTGGCGCTATATAAATCCTGTATAATAATAATAATAATAAGAGAGTTTGTAGTTCTGTCAATCCAGTTTTCTAAGATTTACACAGCTCTGAAGTCATGTCTGGCAGGGGAGGAGACCTGATTTTAATCTGATGCAGTTTAGTAACAATTACAGGTCTTGACCCTCCTCCAGCCTGTGGCTGGACAGTGAAAGGATAAGTAGCAGACTGATGAGCTTATCATTTTGCACTCTTACCCTATCAGCATGGTCCTTGTTAGCATAGAAGCACTGCAGCACAACTGATCAGCTCCGTGTGCTGCTCCTTACTCTTCAAATCTGAGCTGTGTTGTACAGGTTCTGCAAGATCTTGAACCCAGGTCAAATGAAAGTACTTACATCACACAAAGTGTGCTTGATCAGTGCTTCATGAAAATCCATAGGTGACATTAGGAGTCTAATAGACCCTTGCTGTCTCCTTACAGATGACCTGTCCCTAGCAATATGCTATCACATATTAGCCCCCTATGTGATAGCAATAAAGTACAAAAAAAGTTTAGAAAATGAAAGTTAAATAAAATAAATAAAAAATAAAAATGTTAAAGTAGTATTAAAGTCTTATTTTTTTTTACATATACTGCTATATCTACTCCTTGCTATACTGCTAGCAAGGAGTAGATATATGCAAAAACATTTAAAAAAAAAGTTACGAAATAGGCAAAAACGTACCTGTGTCTGCCGCTCTCTCCAGCTGCAGAATCCAGCTTTCCTGAACAGCCGTGTAGAAGAATGAGAGCGATGTTCAAATGGGACACATCACACACCTGACCGGACAGAACCCTTAAGTATTGGGTGGGTGCCAGAGCGACAGCAGGGGCTCCACAAATCAACGTAAATGTAGAAAAAGTGACTCGCACTCCAGTTTGTTTGCCTGAAGAAGGGACCACGCGGTTGTGAAATGTCGCTATGATGTGACATCACAGAGGTCAATAAATATGGACTGAAAAAAGCCTATTACTTTTTCTACATTTAAGAAGAATGAGAGCGGGTGCATGCGGAGTGGAGATCTGCGGCTGGGAGAGCACGAGTGACACGGTGTAAGTCAATGCACACAGCCATGATCGTGCACTTCAGACAGATTCTGTGGGACACAGAAGACACAGCAGTCAGCGCTGGATCAGAGACCGACACCAACGCTCGAGGGACTCATGAAAAACACTGGGAGGAAGAAGATGATCGGATCAAGAGGCATCACTTAAGGTAAGTCCCTATAGCAGCATTGAGGGGGGGAAATTTGTGTTTAATGTCACTTTAAAGCCTCCCCTGCCCCTGTGTACATGCACATATAAATGTAAGCACCTACTGCGGGCACCTACCCTTCGTTTAAAAAAGGATGTTTGCGCCGGATATTTTGGGTGTTGCCATGCACAACGGAGTGAGAGCAATAATTCTAGGGCCAATATTCATGGTTAACTGTAAACTGATGACCTATGAAGGCTTAGTGTTGCCTATGCAGAGGCAAATCTGCAAATCTACAGAAAATAGCGCCTATGGCAAGCACTGACATTGCTCCCCTTTCCAAAATAAGACCACTTTACCATATCAACTCAAAAATAGTAGTCCCTCATTACATCATAGTCCCCAGAGTTCCCCCTTACATCCTAGTCACCCATACATCTGAGTCCCCCAAATCCCCCCCTTACATCATAGTCCCCAGAGTTCCCCCTTACATCCTAGTCACCCTTACATCTAAATCCCCCGAATAACACCAGAGTCCCCAATTGCATCAAAGTCCCCCCTTACATCTGTAAGAGGCCACTCTGATAAAAGGGAGTGAAAGGGGGGGGGGGGGCTCAGTGACCAGAGTCCCCCCATTCATCACAGTCACCTCTAAGGAACTCTGAAAACTCTGATGTAAGGGGGGCTCTGGGGCCTCAGTGTTTCCCCTTATGAGTCATTTGCTGTGGCTTACATTGGGAGGTGGGCAGCTGACTGGAGGAGGCAGGTGCATAGCTGAATACTGGGAAGGGTGAGGAGGCAACACGTCATAGGTTGCCAACCAATGACGTGTTGCCTCCCTGCCCTTCCTATCATTCAACCCACTGTCGTCATTCAACCACTGTCACCATTCAACCCTCTGGCTGCTAGTGGTTGAATGCAACCACCAGCAGCCAAGGTGTTAAATGATGATAGCGCCAATAGGCTGTCTCTGCTGTCCCTGTGGATCAGCAACGTTTGCTGACCAATTGAGCGGTGCCATCCCTTCAAGTGGTGCCCAGGGCATGTTCCATATGTGCCATGCCCTAGATTTGTCAATGTGCCTTTAAATTTGGGGTCCCGACATTTTCACCATTTCAGTTTTACGTCTTGACATGTTTGGTATCTATTTACTCGACACAACTTCATCTTTCATATTTTACCAACCAACAAATTGGGTATTATATTGAACTTGTCTGCTCCAAAATGATTTGAATGTATTTTTTGGGATTTGGTAAACAGTTACATTAATATCGCGTGACATAAAAAATTGCAACTGCTGCCGTTTTATTGTACTGAGTCTTTGCTTACAGAAAATATATCATTTTGGGGGGGCTTTGAGCAGTTTTCTAACCTAAAATGTGCATTTTAATATTTGTTTTAAAAAAAATTGCAAAAATGGCTCCGGCAATAAAAGGGTTAAGTAATATATTAGTTCACAAATCTGTGCATAAAACGTGTACATTGAATGGTGTATGGTTTGTTAATTGGTTAAGTCCAATTTTTGATATCTAGCTTCTTCATACATAGCCTCAGTTTAACCCCTCCTGTGGGCCCGGAACCAGCATTATGGATGTCGGTGGGTAGAGGGGAGAGAGACCGGCGAACATTCGTTCGCCGATCTTCTCCCTGCTGAATGGAGCTGGAAGTGACGCTGACTGCATTATTTCCGGTCCCTCAGCTGTCATTTCCGGTAAGAGAAGCCGGGAAGAAGCTATTCAAGCGCAATCTATGCCTGAATAGCTTCTATGCAGTGGAAAGGCGACACTAGGGGTCTAATAAACCCCTAATGTCACTCTAAAGAATGCCTGTCATTGCCTAATATGCTTGTAAGCCCCCCTATGTGATAGCAATGAAGTAAAAAAAAAAACAATGTTTGAAAAAAATTAAGTATAATAAAGTAAATGTAAAAATACCCCCCAAAATGTTAAGTACCCTGTCCTCACTAACACGCGCATAGTAACATAAACATGCATCAGGTACGCCTACGTACAAAAATGCTGATTGTTCTACACATGTTAGGTAACGCAGCATGCAGCAGAGTGAGAGCAATAATTCTAATATATTTCAATATTCATCATTAACTCTAAACTGATGACCTGTGCAGGCTTTTATTACATCACCTATGGACAGTTTGGGGTACCATAATTTGTCGCCTTTTCATGGACGCACACAATTTTTAAGCTTGGGATGTTGGGTATCTATTTATGTTGGGTATCTATCTACATAACCTCATCTTTAATACCTTTATAATATCATGTAACGTAAAAATTTGCAACTGCCACTATTTTATTCTACAGGCTATGTACTTCCAGGAAATATATAACTCTCGGGGGTTAAATAATTTTCAGGCCTAAAATGTGGATTATAAAATGTGGGCAAAAAACATCCTGGCAGCGTAGGGGTTTATGGAAGTCAAAGAACGGACGGAGAATGGAAGAATTTCATTTGTTCCAATCATAACGCCTTCATAATTGTTTAATAATTATGGTTTAATTTTTGAGACACTCGTATCCATTATCACATTGTCGCATGGAATTATTCTCCTTCACCAAAGTCATCCACAAATCATCCCTGACTTGTATCACTTCTAATTAGGATCATTGTATCTGAATTGATTTCCTTTCTGTATAATCTGACTTTCTGTTTAGATTATCTTCTCTTTGATTGCTTTTTGATAATTTGATTATAATTGGTATATGTTGTACAAGTGTCAACGTCCTCTGTATGCAACGGGGTTATTCACAAAAGGGTGAAGGGTTTGGAGAAGGCAGTATAAGGGAACAATCTAGGACAACATAGCTGATTTGGAAAAATTCTCCAATTCAACTCAGCTAATCTATACAGTGTATACGCTGTTTACCTCTGAGATAGCTGTACATTATTTTTCTATTGCGGTATTATTACTTTTTCCTCACTTGCTTTGTTCATTTTTTTTTAACTCTGTTTATTGTACGCATACAAACATTGCTCAGAATTATAAAAATAAAACAAATGTTCCAGTTTGTTTGAACAAATGCATTAGAATTTTGCATATTTACAATGCTGTGCAATGTATAATTCTGTACAGGATTTCTTTTTTAACACTTTGTCTGCCAAGGTGTTTTTTGCATACAAGTTAAAGTGACATTAAACCCTCAGATTTTTTAACATAAACCAATACCGTAATGTGTGCCTTACTGTAATCCATGGTTGTTTCCCTTCTCTTTGCTGCTCTTCCTTTTAAATCCTTCTCTCTTCTCATGCTGGGGGAAAACTTCCCTTTGCAGCTGAGTGCCTCTTCCTGTAGTACTGGCTCAGGTTGTGAACCTGCACACAGACACCATGTATCCATTCCAGAGACAAGGCAGTCTGCTGCAAAACAGAAGTTCTGCCCAGTATGAGAAAAGAGAAGGATTTAAAAGGAAGAGCAGCAAAGAGAAGGGAAACAACCATGGATTACAGTAAGGCACACATTACAGTATTGGTTTATGTTAAAAAATCTCAGGGTTTAATGTCACTTTAAAATCTACATTTTGGCCTGAAAATTACTTAAAGTGACACTAAACTCAGGAGTTAAATCTTAAAAATACATTCACGTACCTTCACTAGGCAGTAGATCCTAAAATCATCTCTGAATTGGTGCTGACACTGTCCTTCCTTCTGGAGGGGGGCTACGTTTGTTCCCCATGGTCCCTGTGTGTGTTGTAAAGTAGTCACCGCACCAAGCTCGCTCCCGTGATGGACTACAATCTCATGATTAATTTATTAATTTGTATTGAAATTGTAGTCCATCACGGGAATGAGCTTGGAGCGGTGATTACTTTACAACACACACAGGGACCAGGGGAACAAAAGTATCCCCCCTCCAGTAGGAAGGACAGTGTCAGCACCAATTCAGAGATGATTTGAGGATCTACAGCCGAGTGATACACAAATAAGATACATTTCTGTTAATAGTTAAAGGAGAACTATGGGGTTCTATCTTTTCTTGATTAATGCATTCCTTAGGCTAAATAAGTAAATTATGTAATTTACTGTAATTAGCCAAAATGCACAGTAAGGCTGTAAACCCTTATTTAAGGTGGTGGGCGGGGCTAAGCACCGCAATGAGGAGACATCCCGACGTGTCTGACGGTATCCTCCCCACTGATCTTCCTCACTGTGACTGAAAGTGATTCTTGAGAGCTGCTGCGCGTCCACGAATATATGGACATGCGCACCAGCTCTCTCCTTACCTGCACGTCCCCGTGTGCCAGCCGGGCTCCTTCCCCCCCCATCTCTCTCTCCCTGCCCTGTGTGACACTGACATAATAAAAAGATCGTGGTTCGCTGATGAGAGAGGGGAAGGAGCCTTCTCTCTCTCTTCAGCATTTACTACAAATGGGAACGTCCATATATGGTAAATTATGTCACTGGAGATCCCTGCAGATCGGATGCTTGCCAGTCTGCAGGGATCCCCAGTGACACCATTTACCATATATGGACTTTCCCATTTGTAGTAAATGCTGAAGAGAGAGAGAGGGCTCCTTCCCCTCTCTCATCAGCGATCCCCAGTGAATTGAGGATGTCAGCATCACACAGCGCAGGGAGAGAGAGAGAGAGAGGGGAAGGAGCCTTCTCTCTCTCTTCATCATTTACCACATATGGGCAAGTCCATATATGATGAATGATGTCACTGGGGATCCCTGCTGATCATTCAAGCACTTTATCTCCTGAGTTTAATGTCACTTTAAAACCCCCGAGAGTTATATAGTTCCCAAAAGCACAGACCCTGCAGAATAAAATGGCGGCAGTAGCACATTTTTGTGTCCCATGATGATCCCTTTATCAAACCCCAAATTTCATCACACTATTAGCTTCTTCCCTGGCTTCTGTAGCTGGGGAATGACAGCTGAGGAATCTGAAGTGATGCAATCAGCGTCACTTCCGGCTCCATTGAGTGGGGAGGAGATCGGAGGAAGGATGTTCGCCGGTCTCTCTAACCTCTACCCGCGATGCCTGCCTCATGCTCCGCTCCAGAGATGGTGTGTCCCTCGGCATCCTCACGTCCTATACACTGTGTACTGTAAAGAATGTGATGATTCAGGGACCATAGACTGCTGCAGCTGAGGAGGAGAGAAGCTTCAGGTACATATTATTGAAACTGCTGATTTCTAATAAAAGAACATTTAAGGGATAAGTTGCGTCACCTGTTCCATTTAAATCACACCTACGTGGTTAGCCCCGCCCACACATGTACAGCCAGACCGAACACCATAATTCTTTCCCCCAACAAAAAAAATAGGAATCTCCTGCCATAAAATGGCTCAATTTCAGGGTATGAAACAGTAAAATATAAATAAATCTGCTGTCGTGAAGCTCTGGAGTGTCTAAGCACATTCCAAGTCCCTCAGCTGGCTGTATCCCCAGCGCAGCGGTATTTTTGGATTATTAGGCTTCTTAGTGAAAGCAAAACTCTGCAATTTTGTTTTTCAGTGACTAATATAGCGAATAATCCAGAGAAATTGGGAAACAGGAAGACGGATTGTTCTAGCTGGATAAGCAGAACGCGTCTCTGTTCATAGCGCTCGCTTTACTTACAGCAAACGTGTTTGTTCCTTCATTCCGATAAATCCATGGATGGGAGAGCAATGCCTGGAAAATGGAGGAATCTTTTAGCCTATAAAATGGCACATGAGCCATGCAGTTTTTTTCCCTAATTTTTGCCATTCTTTACATTTTTGGTGACTTTTGTTTTGTACAATAACATGTTTGAAAGGTTTGTCATTTAAAGGGCACCTACCCCATGCAAAAAAATAGTAAGTGTATCACGCCGCAACCGGAGGCCAAGGTCAGCAACGCTTTCTGCACCTTGAGGAGCATCCACTGCTGGAGAAGAATAAAAGGTATATTTACTGATCATTTTGAAAAATACATAGTAGGTGGAGCCACTTAAGGTCACCCGCCCTGTGTTCCCACACCGTTCTGTCGCTCTGTAGTCCTAAACTCCATGGCAGGGGTAGGCAACCTTGACAGCTTATTTTCTAAGCTCCTCAACTCCACCTAGTGGCCATAATGTGGTATTACATTCAATTCGACCTGGACAGAACATGTACTTAGAATGTTTGTTTTTGCCTCTATTCACTTTTTGCACCTTAAGGACCATCTACTGCTGGAGAAGAATACAAGGTATGTTTATTGATGATTTTTAAAGATACATGGCTGGAGGGGAAAGAAGGGCTCCAGAGGGTGGGATCTCTAGAAGGCAGGTAGGTGGACCGACTTATGGTCACCCTCCTGGTGTTTCCACACCATTCTGTAGTCTATAGTGTTTGTCTGTAGTCCTAAGCCTGTGGCAGGGGTAGGCAGCCATGACACTCCAGCTGTGCTGAAACATCTGCCTCTGGAAGTCATGCGTGAGGCTGCCAATGTCTTGCAATGCCTCATGGGACTTGTAGTTTCGCAACAGCTGGAGTGTCGTGAATGCCTACCCCTGGTTCACTAAAGGCAAATAGGCTGTTTACTTTGCAAGAGAATTTAGCTTAGTGTATGAGGTGACGCTCTGATGACTTCCATCATCTAATCATGTGCAAGCAAAAATACTTTTTTTTTTCCTTGCACGTGATTGGGTACATTTTATCATATTCACTAAGCTAAGTGCAAATTATCTTGCAAAGTGAACAGCCTATTTGCCTTTAGTAAATCTACCTCTATGTCAGAGGGTGTTGAAGCTTTCACAGGGTTGACAGCGCCATCTTCCTCAGCACATGAGCGTTTCAAGCCTGGTAAATTGGCCACTCAGACCCAAGCACTACATCGTGGGAGAAGGTCACATGTTCCCTCATACCTGGAAGTACGAGATACAATGACCTCGACAGAGGAGCGGAGTGGCAGGGGAGCTCCAAGAAGGGGAGTATAAGTGGGTGAGCTAGTAAGAGTCTCTGGGCTACAAGGCAGATTTTCTTTTAACATCGGTAAAGAAACTTTCATTACAATCTTTCGGGATTTCAAGGGTGTGTGTGTTTGTGCCAAAGCCATTAACTGTGAAAAGTCTAAATTAAGGGCAGAGAGAGAGACTGCTGCTCAATCTGCATGTCCCCCCCACATACACACACTCCTAACACTACACTGAATTATAAAAGGAATATTGACATTGACAGACGTTCAAAATTTTTTTTTTATTTTGTCTAACTATCCTTCTGCTGGATGCCAAAGAACTTCCACCCGGTACAGGTTCCTGTTAAGGGATGTGCACAAAGCGTATTCTTAAACATCTCAAAACAAGTGGAATAACTGCAGGTTGTTATAATGCATTCTCAGTTATTATTAAACAGAGAACATGGAGGGTGATTTATAAGCAATTCTCCCTGCGAATCTCTATGAACATTTGCCCTGTGCAAAGAGGCAAATTCTTAGTATATTTTTTTTTGGGCCCAATGTAATGTAATGTAATTCCACATTATGGGCACCAGATGGCGCTGATGTGCACAGAAAATAAATACTTATTTCCTAACCTTCAGCTCCATCTAGTGGTCATAATTTGGTATTCCATTTTATTACAGTTGGCCTGAAAAGAAAATTTACACATTTGCACATAACGAACGTTCATAGACATTCACAGGATGAATGGCTCTGCAAATTGTTATGCATAAACAAATATTGAATTCATAGACCACTAAGTGTGCTTTTTATGGACCTCCATCTGCAAATGTTGCATCTCTCTTTGCCTAGTTTGGTTAGAAAGTCATTAAAGTAAATCTAAAGCTAAAACTTTTGCAAAGAGGGGATAAAACCTTTTCTATTTATAAATAATAATTTACATGCTTTCCAAGTATGAAAATCCTCGCGTCCAGCTGCAGCTCTTCAATAATATTTATTTATTTATTACAGGTATTTATATGGCGCCGACAAATTCCGCAGCACTTTACATAGTTGCACATTCACATCAGGCCCTACCCTCCAGGAGCTTACAATCTAAGGTCCCTATCTCACATACATACATAGAGGGCCAACTAAGAGAGGAGCCAATTAACCTACCAGCATGTCTTTAGAGTGTGGGAGGAAACAGGAGTAACCGGAGGAAACCCATGCAAGCACAGGGAGAACATACAAACTCCTTGCAGATAGTGACCTGGCCGGGATTGGAACCAGGGAATCCCAGTGCCGTGCTTCAAGGCAGAAGAACTAACCACTAGGCCACTGAATATCAAAATGAAACTTTCATAAAAAACAATAAAAATAATATCACAAGCTGCACTATTAATCATTCCAGAAAACATAAGCAACCCCTTTGATTTAATGTGCAGGCAAAATGAAAAAATCAATCAATATACAAATCATAAACACAGTGTGCAGCGTACATCCCCGTCACAATATGTAGTTTTCTCTTTCAAACATTATACTGTATTATGAAGGTTGCTTCATAAAACCTCTATATGCTACACGCTGGGCTGATGTCATTTGCATGCCACTAGCACCCCTAGATGGCTCTGAGGAGTATAGGCCAGGATATTAAAGCAGATATTTTTTATCCAGGGGTCCTCCAGAGGATGCTAGGGAAATCTCCCATTTGATAATCCCTGCATAGGCCCAGGACCAATGACACTTGGCAGAGTAAAGGTGCCCATACACTGCACGATTATCGTACGATAATCGTATGCGATCGGGTTTTCGTACGATAATCGAGCAGTGTGAACGGAGACGTGCGACCGTTTCTACTGTACGGTCGCACGTCTTCTGTCGAACCAGCATGTTCGAAAACCAGCCGGGAATCGTACGATTCTCGGCTGGTTAGAACGGTGCTCGGAAGATAAATGCTGAACGGGCCGGTGTGCGCACGCGCACACTGCCCGTTCAGCATTGCGGTCATCGGAAGCCCGCCCCTCAGGGGGGCGGGCTTGCAATGATCGAGAGTGCGATCTACCTGTCCAAGATGGGCAGATCGTACGTTTTTTTAATCCCTTTACAACCATCGCAAGACTAAAGTCTTGCGATGGTTGTAGAGTGTATGGCCACCTTAAGTGGGCATTGTGTATGGTGAATCTTATTTGAACACTCCACTTGAGCCCCTTATAGCTTTTATTTGAGTTTTAAATAAAGACAAAATGCTACTTGAAAACAAGCGTCTCTGCACCGATGTTAATGGGCAAAGCAATAATATGAACAGCCAATTGAAACCGGCCTCATGCAAAAATGCCAAAGTGTCATATAATGGAGACTTCTAATTCTTTTAAATCAACTGTAAACGCTGAATGATTTTTAAAGCACGGTGTTATCTTTTTTCACTTGTTTTTATTTTTTGTTACATCAGTGCTGCTGATATCCTGCAGCCACTTTGAAGCCACTTCCTGTCTACAGCCACTCCAGCCACGGCTACATGGCATTTCTCATAGGCTGGTTTCCTGATGGTGACAACAGGTGACCACACCTGTGTATTGTGTGTTGAAACCACTTGGAAGCTTGTGTGAGAGGGTGACAACACAAGAGCACAATTAGGAGACAGGGGACACAGTGTTTCACACTGTAACAGGAATGACTGAAACAAGGACCTTCATGGCAGGATCACCAAATATTATTTTATTAAAAGCTGCCAGTTTAAAATAATAAATATTGAAAACAACTTTAAATGTTTTTTTATTTAGCTGTTAAACCTTAAATGAGATTTTTGTAGTTGGGTTTAAATTGACTTTAAATATCGGGCTCTGCAATGGGAGTGAGTGAGTGAGTGAGGTCAGGCTGATGACAAGAAGCACATTCAGCATGGATTTTTCAGGCTCAGAAAAATTAAAAGTAAACAAAAATAAGAGGGCAAATTATTATTATTATTTGAAATTAAGCATCTCTTAGCAGATGTTAATGGGCAAAGCAATAATAAGAACAACCAATTGAAACCGGCCTTATGCAAGAACGCAAGTATCAAATAAAGGAGCAGTATATATTTGTTTTAAGTATAAGGAGTGTATGAGGACAGGCTGATGATAAGGAGCACGTTCAACTGACATTTCATGGATTTTTCAGGCTCAGAGAAATTAAGTAAACATAAATAAGAGGGCAAATTATTATTATTATTATCATTAATATTATTACTAGTTGTGTTATAATTATTATTATTTTTGTTATTATCATCATCATTGTTGTTTTATTATTATTATTTGTTATTATTATTAACAACAACAACAACAATGATAATAACAAAAATTATTTATATTAATAATAATAATAATAACACAACTGGTAAGAATAATAATGATAACAACAACAGCA